>NC_056746.1:1453249799-1453424799 GCF_019279795.1 Protopterus annectens | reverse complement strand
TTCGAGGATGCAGCCTACCCATAGATCTATGGGTCTGTCACAGTGGTTTATTTTGTATTAGTTTGTTGTAGCTTAACTATTATTAAAATAGCTATACAGCAACAACAATGTTCAGCAATTAGCAATATAATCAGTCTTTAATGTAAGGATGATACTGCTTTAGTTAATTAATTTATTTTATTGTGAAATGTTGAAAATTATATTTGTTTTTAACTTCCCTAAAATAAGTCATGAAATATATTTCTGAAATGAACATTGTGGTCATCTCATTACCTCTGACCTTTGTAAAATCTAAGTGACAGTTGTTTTCATGCATCTACCCAGAAATCATCCTCTTTACAAGTTTTTCCTGTTTATGGGCATTTCTTTGACTGGTTTTCTGAATTATTTATAGATACTTGTTTCTGATATTAATGGAAGTCTAAGTAGGATTATAGAAAAAAGAAGAAAGAAACCATTTTTATAGGACACGAAAATAAGGAGTGCCTGCACTAAAGAACGATATTTAGAAAATAATGTTCATGCCCAGTCAGCATATATAGTTTAAACAGTATTTTGTATGTCTTGTTTCAGTTTTTCCAATTATCTTGTCATACTCGCTTTTAAAACACACTATTAGTGTGACAGAATAACAGTTTAGTCTTAAATGCAATATTATATGCATTTACTATTAGGACAATACTAATATGGAGAGATTTATATAACATAATGCCTCAGGAACCTTCCATCACCCTAAGCCATCCTGGAGCTGATCAGAAGAGAGTGTTTGTAGAAGGTCCCTCTCCAGTGAAAGGGTTCAGAAAGTCATTCGAAGGTATAAATTAGAGACCAATGATTTTCTAAAACATTGCACCACCAACTCAAAATTAAAAACTGAAGACTCAAACTCCACCGGCAGTGATGAATATCCACAGACAAAAAGATTGATTTTTTAAGCACTTTTCTTCTTTAATTTCATTAAAACTTCATCAGAAAAAAATCTAAACTGAATCAATACAATTTAAATAACTCTCCAAAAAGTCAAATGATCCAGTCAGACAAATAGAAACTTATAATGGCTTATATCACACTTAAACCATATTAAAGGAACATGCACTAAATATTAATATACAAAGGCTATCAATTAATAAATATAAAATAAAAAATAAAACTTAAAATTTTAATTTAAATAATTAAATATTCATGTATACTTGTGAGGTAGCAGAAAAACATTTAATATTAATAGATTCGTTAAAGCCAGGCTTCTGATCAGCATGGAGTCTGATCTGCCAGGCTGTTTCTTTGCATTCGAGCATAGTTTTAAAGTCACCAATGGACCCAGTACTATTAACTGAATCCAATACTGCAAAAGTAAACTTTTTAAAAACTAGTTTAGCATATGGCACTTACATTTGTGGGCATTGCAAACATTGTTAATTCATCTTCCTTAGAGTTCAAATCTTGTGACTATTTATTGTGAGCCCAACAAAGAGTTGACTGTTGCTCCAACTGTGTTGTGTACAATGCTAACTGTAATTCATGTTAGAGTTTTGATATAGGCAAAATTATTAGAGCACTCAACAGAAGAATTTATGAGCATTGTTTGGCCATTAAAATAAAGACTTTTCAAATGCTTTGGCCAAGCATGCTGTGTTTTGTACAAACTTTAAAAAGTTCACTTTTGCAGTATTGGATTCAGTTAACAGTATTGGGTTCATTGGTGACCTTAAAACTGTGCTTGAATGCAAAGAAACAGCCTGGCAGATCAGACTTAGTGCTAATCAGAAGCCTAGCCTTAATGAATCTATTAACATTAAATGATTTTTGCTGCAGAGCAAGTGTACCTAAATATTTAATTAACATTTAAGTTAAAATTTTAATTTAAAATTTGTATTTTATGTTTATTAGTTGATAGTCTTTGTATATTAATATTTAGTGTATGTTCCTTTAACTTGGTTTAAGTGTGATGCAAGCCATTATACGTTTCTATTTGTCTGATTGGATCATTTGACTTTTTTTGGAGGGTTATTTAAATGGTATTGATTCAGTTTAGATTTTTTTCTGATGTTCTAATGAAATTAAAGAACAAAAGTGCTTAAAAAATCAGTCTTTTTGTCTATGGATATTCATCGCTACCGGTAGAGTTATTTGAGTCTTAATTTTCTAAAACATCTTGTAGAACAGAAAGTACATCTGTCCTTTACAGTAAGTATATATATTAAGGCACTGGTTAGATGGATTCAAGACATGTTGGACATGATGTCATCTGTGACCAAAACTATTGTGGTCTATCAGATGGCACTCAACCTTGCCCAGTATGCAATAGTGTATAGAGTCCTGCCCCAGGCTAAACATGCATCTGCATATTTTACCCAGCATACACTACAAACACAACAAAATAAATTTAAGATATATAACTGAGCAATGTACAGCAGGACCACATCTATAAGTATTGGCAAAGCTTAAAGGAATTAGTATGACATGCAATGTTAGAAATGCTCTTCTCCATGCCCCTTCAGTTTAATTTATCCAAATGTTTGGGGTTTCTAATACCATGACAGGAATGGACCCCATTCCTAAGTGTGGGGATAATTAAAGTTCTTGAAATTTGTATTGCTTCAGTGCTTCATATTAGCCAGGAGTGCTCTTCTCAGCTCTTGAAATGTGCCCTGAATTGCCTCTTTCTGCAGTTCATATGGGGTACATGTATTTCAATAGCCAGTGATCAAATATAATTAATTCTGTGTATAGGTAGAAAATTAATTTGCAGAGCTTAAGTCTTTGTGCACTGAGATAGTTAGGATTGCTGTAGGTTCAATTCCCTCTTGCAGTAAAGGTTATCTTGCCATGCAAAGATATATCTTTCATCCTAGTATTATCAATGCACTTTTACAAGGTCCATATATGTAATGCCCATAAGTAGGAGTTTCCTGGGCATTTCACAATAAATACAGTATAAGTATCTGTTCATTGTCTGTCACCTCTTCTGGAAATATTTATTGTGCATTATGTATAAGTACAGTGTTATTATTGTCAAAGCTCAAATACCACCACTGGCCACAACCACACATGCTGCCTTGATGAATAGCTCCTGCAGTAAGCATCCTCTTTTGTCAGACCGCATGTAAGGTTGGATTTTTGCTTAGGCATTCCATATGTTATGATCAGAAAAACAGGTTGATAATGTACTTGTTTAAGTCATGATATTAAACGACTTTTATTCTTTACTGTATTAGTATTTTCATAGTTAAGATTGCAAAATTTATTCTTCTTGCATTTCTCAGCTCCCCCCTCTATTGATATCCTTTCTGTTTCATACATTTATTTGTTTTTTCTCTCCATTTCTGTAATATACTGACACACAGCAACCTGTAACTAATCCATCAGCAAGTTTGTTCGACCCCACATGTGGTAGCTGGAGCACTTCCATCACCACCAGAGGTACAAAGCACATCTTTGTCCCAACCTGCTACTTTTACCTTCACAACCACTGTCCTACCTGCACCACCTATGTCAGGTAACCCTCCATCTCTGGGTCTTACATTGATAGCAACTGGTAGCTGTGCAAGTGGAGGTGACATTTTTAGTACCTGTCATGTGCTAGCAGAGCTTACAGAAGAGATAATAGACAGGAGGTTAGATGCCTGCATTGGCAGCAGGAGACCATACTCCAACAACTTGTTGTTTCATGTCCCTGCCCTGCACTAACTCCACTTTCTGAGGTAGGACCCAGTGGTGAAGGTACATGATGAGTAATCTCCCACTGGGTCTAAGCTATCTGGGACTGCATCTTCAAACACCCAATCCTATTACAAAACCCAGTGTTCCCCTCCCCTTTGCATCTGTGCCACCCCTGTATGCTGTACAATCCTCCCCTCACCATTGTCTTCCCTCTATTTGTCTGATGCCTCCACCGTGTTTCCCCTCCCTCATTATCAGTTATGTGTGTCTGTATCTTTCCCTGCTACCTAACCTCCACCTCTTATACCCCTTTTACTTCTTTGACTTCTTTCCCCAAAATTTGCGTAAAAATGCATAAATATAAAAAGGTAGCTGTCCCACAAAAAATATTCCAACCCATACTTCTCAACTTCACAGATATTTTTAATTAAGATATAGATGACTGGCTGCAATTGTTTGTCCTAAAAAGTGCAGTTTTCTGACAAATCTTTGAGGATTTCAGAAAAATAATTATAACTGTTTTTGCAATTCAGTAGGATTATTGAGCTAAGAAGCTGAGAGTTATGCTTCTATCCTACCTCCATTCCGCTCATTCCTTGCTTGTTCACCTTGCGTTTTACTTTTACTTTTCAATTCAGTCCTTTATTTCCATTTTCAACCTGTGATATTGTCAAAAAATAAATATAGCACATATACCTGGCCATAAAGGACTTATAAAGCCAAATCATCTTTCTGTGGTCATACTTTAAGTGGCCGTTGATAGAGAGCGATGTCAGTGCTAATATATAACCACAGAGATATGACATTTCCTTTCCTGTGACAAAAAAATGAAGAAAACTCCTTGTCAAGTGCTAACAGTCATGCAAATGAGCTGAGAGTCGATATGTGTCAGCAAACAATTATGAAATAAGGTACATTATGAGTTCCCATGGAGTCTATATAAGTTTGTTGAAGATTTACGTCAGCAAACCTGATTGCATTGATCCTCAAACCACCAAACTCCACTTCAGTGAATGTTCACATCAGCAAATGATTTAATAGGGAAAGGAAGCAGTTGGTCAGCAGCACAACTTTGCCCTTTTCCCCACTGTAGTGCAATCTTGACTTGGTATATATAGTTAGGGGGTGTGGGGGGGCATAGCCCCCCACTTGGGTGGGTTTGACATAATGCGCTGTGTGTTCCATTAGGGTAGTGGCCAAGTGCTTTCTTTCCCTTTTGAAATCTTTCTTCTGTGTGACCATTCACAAAAGTGAAGTTCAGTGGTTTAGGGTTGATGAAGTCAGGTTCACTGAAGTGAAATAGACCCGTTCCCCTGTAATGTCTTCCATGGCTCATTGTATTCATGAAGTTTTGTGTTTATTGCCAGTCCACTGGGTGCTGGGTTCTAATCCTGTGAGGGTGGTATGTTGTTTTACAATGTTTGGTTTCAGTTTATAACTGTATTCCATTCCCCTGCAATGTTTTTTTTTCTGATATGTGTGCTTCCATAGCATACCTGCTAATGCTTTAATTCAGGGAATATGAATGACACAGGCATGTATTGAAATCTATTCATGTGTATTTCTCTTTTCTTTTATTGGCTGTTCCATTCCCCTGAAATGTGTTTTACTGACACCTTCTTTACCAGCGATTCTGGGGTATGGATGACTAAAAATCTGACAAAGAGAATATGACTGACTAAGGTATGGGTTCAAGTCCACTCATGTGCATTTCCCTTTTGTTCCATTATACTGAAGAGTGTTTTCCTGACACCTTCCCTACTAATGATTCTGCAGTGTGACTAGATAATTTTCTGGCTTAGAAAATATATATGACAAAGGCATGTGTTCAGCGGTTCTATTTCTTTTTTCTTGTGTTCATGTGTTCCATTAGCCTGAAACTAAACATTCTTATCATTGGCTTGTAAATTCTGTCAGGGAGTGTGGCACTTTCTAACCAAATTTGTTTATGGATTTGTCTGGGAATGTTGCGCTAAGAAGTTGAGAAATATGCTCCTACCCCACTTCCAGCCTGCTTATTCCTTATTGTTGTGTTCTATCCGATGCTTGCTTCCCCTCTGCATTTCTATTTTATACTCCAATTTCCAACCTATAATATAGACAAAATATCGATAAACACAACAGACACACACACACACACACACACACACACACACACACACACACACACACACACACACACACACACACAGATCTTAAAATGCAAAATCATCTTTCTGTGATTATATGTTGTCTGACAGTTGGCAGAGAACAACATCAGTTCCAATATATAACCACAGAGAAATGGCAATCCTTACCCTGTGGAAAAATGAAGAAAAATGTTTGTCACAAGACTATGAATATTGCCATGAAAAATGCAAATAAAAAGGACTGCTGCAGATCACCATAGCAGTCTGTAAGAGAGTAAACCTAATGTCTTCATTCTAACTACTTTGATGCCTCAGTGTATACGTAAGATGATTTTTAACATGTCAGTACTCTGTATGGGGGTTGCATTCCCTGGGATTTGAAAATACGAAGTTCCACAACCACTGCACCACTATTCACCAAAGCAACGAAGTTAACTTATGAAAACCAATTTTTTGTTACAAAAAACAGACTTAGCGCTTTCACCATTAAAATGGCATCCTCAGAGTCATTTGAAACACTGAAAACTTGCACATTATATATCCACACACCCCACTAATTAGTCATGACATCATAATTAGTTAATTAAAATTGGTTAAAATAAAACTCAAAAAGCTTGTTATTAACAACTAAAAATGCTTATAAACAATATGCTTGTGGAAATAACTATTAACCCCCCCCCACACACACACACATATTCATAAGTTACACATATATTCTTGTTAAAACCGTGTAGTAAAACATTCAACATTTGACAATTTGCTTGGATGTGCTAACAATTCCTATTAAATGTAGTATAGTAATACACTTAAATAATAGCTGACTTGTATTTCAAAATAGGTTTAAGGGAAATATTGTCATTAAGACCAGGGTACCTCATAGCGTTTAATCGCAATTGCCATTCAGTTTCTAAAAAGGCTACCCTGTTTTTTATGTCTCCCCCTGCCTCATGGTGCACTCTGTCAACTACAAAGAACAAAAACTTAATAAAATTGGGACAATGACTGATGTGCAAAAACAAAGCATTATGTACATCTTTTCCCTTGATTGACCTAGTGTGTTCCATAATCCTGTCCTTGAACTTTCGTGTGGTCATTCCTACATAGAAAGCATCACAGGACATGCAAGAAGCCACATAAACTAAATTCTTGGTATTGCAACTACAAATTCCTGGACAAGCTATAGTTCTTCCAAAACCAAGTACACAAATGTAGGCCCCTTCCGCAATAAATCTACAACATTTACAAGATCCACATTTGGTCATTTTGGATTTGACATACCTACCATCCTTTTCCAAAATTGTTTTAACATTTTTTCCTTTACTGAAAAAAATCATTGGCTTGTCACCAATCACCCTTTTTGTATCAATACTCAGTGCGTTAATCCATGCACTCCTCAAACAAGCACCAATCTCGTCTGATTTGTCATTAAATTTCAAAATAAAGGCTGAACCATCCATCCTATTGTCCCCTTTGGTCCCCTTTGCAACCATCAAGTCAGAGTCACCAATTGTTCTAAGAACTGGCGAATAAATAGACCTTCTCTTTTTGTACACTTCCCTTTTGATTCTCAACAATAACTCCAAAGGGTAACCTCGGTCCAATAACAGACCAATCAATTTGTAGATTTCTTTCCTAAATACCTCGTCATCACTGACAAGTCTGGAAATACGCACCATTTGGCCCTTAGCCACCCCTTTTCTCTGGTGGAAGGGGTGACAACTCCCGAAGTGCAACAGTGAGTTCGAGTAACTGTCTTTCCTAAAGATGGTACTCGTTAAGCCAAATGATTCTTTGACTATGGTAATATCTAAATAATTGATACAACCCATGTTCCACACATATGTAAACTTTAAAAATTCTGTGGTGGAACCAAGATACTCAACAAATTCACCAGCACTAGTTTCATCACCGTCCCATAAAATCAGTAAATCATCAAGAAACCTGTTGTACATCACAATTTTTTGCTTAAATTTTGAGGGAAATACATGAGCTCTCTCCCATGCTAACAAAACTAAGTTAGCAAACACAGGGGCGCATTTCGCACCCATAGCAACCCGAGATCATTGCGATAAACCTCACCCTCAAATTTCATAAAATTGTTTTTAAGAACTATTTACATGAGGTCATAAAGCAAATTAATCTTCCCCTTGTCAACAGATTTGCTAGCATTAAGACTATCAAAAAACATTTCCAAACCTAATTCCTGTGGAATGACCGAAAAAAGATTGACTACATCAATAGTCAAAAAACCAAAAGAGTTGACATCATTTTTGCATCCCCTTAGTCTTTCCTAACAATGCCACGAGTCTCTCAAAATGTGAGAGACTTCTCCTAATGCTGATTTAGAATATTCATCAACGTATGCTGCAAGTGGCTCTGTTTTTGACCCCCTAGCAGCCATGATTGGTCTAAATTGTAATTTGTCTGTCCCTTTGTGAACCTTGGGGATACCAAAAATATTGGGCATTGTAGGAAACTTTACAGTCAGGTAGTCATATTCGGTTTCACAAATAACACCCTGATATAGTGCATCCAGTAGAAATAAATCAATCTTCTGGTATGCCCTATTAATTTCATTGACAGAAACCCTGGTGTAAGTACTATCATCTTCTAGAAGCTCCATCATACTTGAAATATAATCAATCGTATTCATAAGAACCATGCCCCCACCTTTATCAGGTTTCATACATCTAATGTGCCTAGAGGTTTTCAGTTCCTTAAGAACCAACCTTTCGTCAACAGATAAATTGTCAGGAATGGCACTTTTATTCAAAGAAATCCTCCTGAGGTCGTTCTCCATTAACTTCTCCAGAACAACTATTTCTGGGTTGTGTGGAGGAATAAAGGTGCTCTTTCTTTTCAACCTAACCAAGCTTCCATTATTGACAGTTTCGTTGTATTGCTGGTCAGAAGCAAAGTACAGTTGTAAATTCAACCTCCTCGTATATAACCTCATAGCAATCAATACCTCTGCAATATCCAACCTAAAATTAGGGACAAATTTAATACCCTTGCTAAACAAATAAAAATGAGTGTCTGTTAAGTCAACATCAGTGTAGTTGTATATAAAAAAAACATGTTTCTGTGCTATATCACATTTTGAAACAACTTCATCTATAGTATCACACTGAACCAAGTGATTACTATCAACAGTTTGTACATCAAAAAAATCATGTTTGTCAGCTGAGCTACTGCTGACTGAAATTACAGACTCATTGTTAACAACTAAAGAACCATAGTCATTTCCTACATATGTGTTGACCCAAAATTCCTTGTCACCCATTTCAGTATATTGGGCACCCATGTCAACATCCAAACAATTGTCAGTTGAATCAACAAGTTCAAGTGACTCCTCACCCAAATAGTCTTTTCCAACATTAATCACACTGTTAAAAACTGCAAAATGGCCCACACATCCCTCAATTTCCAACCTATAATATGGACAAAATATAGATAAACACAACAGACACACACACACACACACACACACACACACACACACACACACACACACACACACACACACACACACACACACACACACGCCCACAAAGATCTTAAAATGCAAAATCATCTTTCTGTGATTATATGTTGTCTGACAGTTGGCAGAGAACAACATCAGTTCCAATATGTAACCACAGAGAAATGGCAATCCTTACCCTGTGGAAAAATGAAGAAAAATGTTTGTCACGGACTATGAATATTGCCATGAGAAATGCAAATAAAAAGGACTGCTGCAGATCACCACAGCAGTCTGTAAGAGAGTAAACCTAATGTCTTCATTCTAACTACTTTGATGCCTCAGTGTATACGTAAGATGATTTTTAACATGTCAGTACTCTGTATGGGGGTTGCATTCCCTGGGGTTTGTATGCTGCTTTACAATGTCTGGTTTGATGTCTGTACATGTGTTATATTTCCTTGATAAGTTTGTTAATGCCCCTTTTTATTCTAACTTAGACAGTGGTTCCCCTGCCAGTGCAGTGGTATTGAGAATATCACTGGGAAGGTCATTGATTCAAGCCTGCTGAGGACTATTTTTCCATTCTTGCTGTCAGTCTGCATATATATTACATTTACCTGTTATGTGTGTTTTATGACCCCTTGAGTTTGCCTGCTTCAGTGGCTTCCCTTGCTAATACACTGGAATAGGAAACATCATTACAGAAGTTATGGTTTCAATTCCCCATGGCCTATCTTTCTTTTCTTTTCTATTTTTCTTTTTTTTTTTGTGCTGTCAGTCTACATATTTACTTCATTTCCTGATATGTGTTTGCCCCCCCCCCCTTTAATCTGTTCCAGTTGTTCCCCCTGCTTGGTAACTGAAGATATATACTGGTATGTGGACTGAATTGATAGGATGACTCACCTGAGTGTATATTTTCCTTTTTTTAATGACATTCACATTATAGTACATATCCACTGATTACACTCTGATGTTGTCAGAACTGATGCAGGTCAGTAGATCATGTTACTTTATTGGATCCCTCCTCTCCCATTTAAGTTTAACATAATGCTACATTCAAATATTGGAATATCAGCTTCTACATTGTGTTTGGCCATCCAGCTGCGGTGGGCAGCTCCATCTGGACTGGACGCCATAAATATATCTCTGGTCTGGCACCTATGTTATAGAGAGAGGAAGCTTGTGAATGCTCTGCCACTCATGCTCTAGTATTTATAGTTCCAGAAAACTCTTAGGAACCAACATATCAAAGTTTATTGGTAAGTGACTAGGTTTAAAAAGGCCCCTTGGCTTGATAGTCTAGTAATCTACTATGACACTATGATAGTACTGTGAAACACTGTTTCTCACCAAGTTAAAACTTGGTGAGGAACTAGCTTGCTGAGCAGAAAGGGTTAAAAATTTAACTTGAAGAAGAAACTTAAATGTCATCATTTTTTGCAGGGGGGCATCCTCTTAAATGCCTATTTGGAGGGCATGCCCAAATAAGACACCCTGAAGCTATATATACTAACTCCACAGCTGCACCAACAAAGAGAGAAAAGACATTTATGAAACAAATAAATCTTTGCCAGTGCACACTGAGAAACTACACTGGTAGTATTTATTATGGAAAAAAGTGACGGGGGAGTTTAATATCAGTGAGTTGAACTCAGCTGACAGAACTGTATCTAGTTTGTATTTAACTAGGTGTAGGCAAGAGATTTCATACACAGCATGTTTTAAAATATTGATTTTTCCCTAGTGACTAACAGACTTTAATACACTCTAACCCTATTGTCTGTCAGGCAACTTAATATAAAATAAATATAAGCCATTGAGTCAGACAATGCCTTGGTTTAGGGAATTCATACTCAACATGAATGTTTTTCCATTCTCCAGAAAAATCCTGTAAAATTAAAAAAAATGGTACTAAGCAGTGCTGGCCTTATGCATTGCTGAACTAGAGAGCTACCTAGGGAGTCATGCATGAATACTTGTTAGGGTGATCTTTACCCATTTGTTTATTTTTTTAGAACTGCATGTCATCACACCAAAAATAAATTAATAGATAAAAATAAATAAATAAAAAATAAACAAGCACCCCTGCAGAAAAAATAAAATATCTGCCCTCAGCATGATGAGCGTTCTAAGGGGTAGTGCTTCACCTTTTGTTCACCTTAAGTATTGCGAGGTCATGGGAGTACAGACCCAGCAGCATCAAATGTAGGCATGAAGTTACTTGAAGGAGGGTTTTTATGTTTTCTTTTGTTTTTGTTTTAATTATATTTTCCCAAGGAGTTAATGTAGGAAGTGCATTCTGCTGGATTCTGGATAGGAGTGTAATGATGCACTAAGAGAAATATTATTTCTAAATTTTTTACAATAAAGACAATGATTTATCAGATATTTAGTTTCAGACTTTGAATTGCATGGCTGAAAAGATCTCAAGCCAGCACAAACTAAATCAATGCTGGTGATTCCCTGCTGGGTGAGGAAAGTAAACCTATATTTTTTGTCTGTGACTGATAGAGCTATTTTCTGTTACCTGTTCGAATTTGTTTTCTGTTCTGCAAAATCTGCTTGGCCTTGTGTGAAAGGTAGACACTTAAATTATCTAGGCTGCATATTAAACATGTTTTTTCATTGGCTGAATTGACTATTGAGTGCTACTTAAACACTCAGTTATATTCCGGGTCTTTGTCTTTGCCTGAAAACATTTTAAAATTGCATAAACTAAAGCATTGCTGGTGATTCCCTGCTGGGTGAGGAAAGTAAACCTATATTTGTTTTGTCTGGGACTGATAGAACTGCTATCTGTTACCTGCTCCCTTTTGCCTTCTGCTTTAAGAAATCTGCTTGGCCTGTTGTTTCCATTCTATGTGTGAAGAAGACAAGTTATCTAGGATGAACATTAAATTATCTAGGCTGCACATTTCACATGTTTTTTCCATTGGTTAAATTGTCTCTCGAGTGATACTCAAATACTTCGTAATATTCTCGACCTTTGTCTTGTCTGAAAAGATTTTAAGCCTGCATAAACTAATGCAATGCTGGGGGTTCCCTGCTGTTGGAGGAAAGTCAGAGCTCTTTTCTGTTCCTTGTTCCAGTTTGTTTTCTGTTTTAATAAATCTACTCGGCCTGGAATGTTTAGCCTATGTGAGACATTGACATGGTAAATTATCTAGGCTACACATTTCACATGTTTTTTCAATGCTTAAATTGTCTCCTGAGTGATTCTTAAATACTCAGTGAAATTCCAGGCCTTTGCCTTTGTCTGAAAACTTTTCAAGCCTGAATAAACTAAAGCACTGCTAGTTATTCCCTTCTGTGTGAGGAAACTAAACCTATATTTTTTGTCTGTGACTGATATAACTGCTTTCTGCAACCTGCTCCATTTTCTTTTAATGTTTTAAGAAATCTACTTCACCTGGAGTTTTATTCTATGTAAGAGGCAGGCAATTAAATTACATAGGCTGCACATTTCACATTCTTTTTCATTGGTAAAAATGTCTCTTGAGTGATACTTAAATACTCAGAGAAATTATTTGTATTGTCTTTGCCTGAAGACTGCATAAACTAAAACATTGCTGGTGATTCCCTGCTGGGTAAGGAAAGTAAATCTATATTTGTTTTGTCTGTGACTGATAGAACTGCTATCTGTTACCAGCTCCCTTTTGCCTTTTGCTTTAAGAAATCTGCTTGACCTGTTGTTTTTGTTCTATGTGTGAAAAAGACACTTAAATTATCTAGGCTGCACATTTCACATGTTTTTTTTTCATTGGTTAAATTATCTCTTGAGTGACACTCAAATACTCCATAATATTCCCGACCTTTGTCTTTGTCTGTAAAGATTTTAAGCCTGCATAAACTAAAGCACTGCTGGTGGTTCCCTGCTGGGTGAGGAAAGTCAGAGCTCCTTTCTGTTACCTGCTACCGTTTGTTTTCTGGTTTAAGAAATCTGATCGGCCTGGAGTGTTTGGTCTGTGTGAGACATTGACACTTTAAATTACCTAGGCTGTGCATTTCACATGTTTTTTTCATTGGTTAAATTGTCTCTTGAGTGATACATGAATATTCAGTAAAAGTATGGGAATTTGTCTGTGATTGAAAACATTTAAAGCCTGCATAAACTAAAGTACTTCTGGTGATTCCATACTGGGTGAGGAAAGTAAACCTATATTTTTGTCTGTGAATGATAGGGCTTCTTTCTGTTTGCTGCTCCATTTTGCTTTCTGTTTTAAAAAATCTACTTGGCCTGGTGTTTTTGTTTTATGTGAGAGGTAGACATTTAAATTATCTAGAGTACACATTTTACATTGTTTGCATTGCTTAAATTGTCTCTTGGATGACACTTAAACTCTCAGTGATATTCTATGTCTTTGTCTTTCTCTGAAAAAGATTTCAAGCCTACATAAACTGAAGCACTGCTGATGATTCTCTGCTAGGTAAGGAAAGTAAACCTATATTATTTTGTCTGTCACCAATAGAGCTGCTTTCTACTACCTGCTCCCTTTTGCCTTGTGCTTTATAAAATCTGCTTGATCTGGTATTTTTGTTCAGTGTGTGAAAAAGACACTTAAGTTATCTAGGCTGCACATTTCACATGTTTTTGCAATGGTTAAATTGTCTCTTCAGTGCTACTTAAACGCTCAATGATATTCTGGGCCTTTGTCTTGGTCTAAAAAGATTTTAAGCCTGCATAAACTAAAGCACTGCTGGTAGTTCCCTACTAATTGAGGAAAGTGAGAGCTCCTTTCTGTTACCTGCTCCAGTTGTTTTCTATTTTAAGAAATCTGATTGGTCTTGTGTGTTTGGGCTATGTGTGAAAAAGACACTTAAAATATCTAGGCTGCACATTTCACATGTTTTGGTTTCCATTTGTTAAATTGTCTCTTGAGTGATACTCAAAAAATCGATAATATTCTCAGCCTTTGTCTTTTCTAAAATGATTTTAAACCTATATAAACTAAAGCACTGTTAGTGGTTCCTTCCTCAATGAGGGGAATCAGAGGTCATTGCTTTTACCTGTTCCAGTTTGTTTTCTGTCTTAAGAAATCTGCTTGGCCTGGTGTTTCCGGTCTATGTGAAACATAGACACTTTAAATTATATAAGCTGCACATTTCACATGTTTCTTCAATGCTTAAATCATCTCCTGAGTGAAACTTAAATACTCAGTGAAATTCCAGGTCTTTGACTTTGTCTGAAAAGTTTTCAAGCCCAAATAAACTAAAGCACTGCTAGTGATTCCCTTCTGAGTGAGGGAAGTAAATCTATATTTCTTTGTCTGTGACTGATATAACGTCTTTCTGAAATCTGTTCCATTTTGTTTTCTGTTTTAAGAAATCTACTTTGCCTGGAGTTTTATTCTATGTAAGAGGCAGACACTTAAATTACCTAGGCTGCAAATTTCATATTCTTTTTTTTTTTGGTAAAAATGTCTCTTGAGTGATACTTAAATACTGAAAGAAACTCTGGATCTATGTCTTTGCCTAAAAACATTTTCAGACTGCATAAACTAAAACATTGCTGGTGATTCCCTGCTGGGTGAGAAAGGTAAACCTATATTTGTTTTGCCTGTGACTAATAGAACTATCTGTTACCTGCTCCCTTTTGACTTTGGCCTTAATAAATCTGCTTGACCTGTTGTTTTGTTCTATGTGTGAAGAAGACATATATTATCTAGGCTGCACATTTCACATGTTTTTTTCATTGGTTCAATTGTCTCTTGAGTGATACTCAAATACTCTGTAATATTCTTGGCCTTTGTCTTTGTCCGAAAAGATTTTAAGCCTGCATAAACTAAAGCACTGCTGGTGGTTCCCTGGTGGGTGAAGAAATGTCAGAGCTTCTCTCTGTCACCTGCTCCTGTTTGTTTTCTGTTTTAAGAAATCTGCTCAGCCAGGAGTGTTTGGTCTGTGTGAGGCAACTGCACTTTAAATTAACTAGTGTGCACATTTCACATGTTTTTTCAATGCTTAAATTGCCTCCTGAGTGATTCTTAAATACTCAGTGAAATTCCAGGTCTTTGCATTTGTCTGAAAAGTTTTCAACCCTAAATAAACTAAAGCACTGCTAGTGATTCCTTTCTGGGTGAGGAAAGTTAACCTATTTTATTGTCTGTTACTGATATAACTGCTTTCTGCAACTTGCTCCATTTTGTTTTCTGTTTTAAGAAATCTACTTCACATGGAGTTTTATTCTATGTAAGAGGCAGACACTTAAATCATCTAGGCTGCATATTTGTCATTCTTTTTCATTGGCAAAAATGTCTCTTGAGTAATATTTAAATACTCAGAGAAATTCTGGGTCTTTGCCTTTGCCTGAAAACATTTTAAGACTTCATAAACTAAAGCATTGCTCGTGATTCCCTGCTGGATGGAGAAATCAAACCTATATTTGTTTTGTTTTTGACTAGTAGAACTGCTATCTGTTACCTGCTCCCTTTTGCCTTCTGCT
Source organism: Protopterus annectens (assembly GCF_019279795.1). Classification (NCBI taxonomy): domain Eukaryota; kingdom Metazoa; phylum Chordata; order Ceratodontiformes; family Protopteridae; genus Protopterus; species Protopterus annectens. Next base: position 1,453,409,105 of record NC_056746.1, on the reverse strand, counting down.
TTAAGAAATCTGCTTGACCTGTTTTTTTTTTATGTGTAAAGAAGACACTTAAGTTATCAAGGCTGCACATTTCACATGTTTTTACATTGGTTAAATTGTCTCTTGTTTAATACTTAAACACTCAATGATATTTTGGGCCTTTGTTTTTTTTCTGAAAAGACTTTAAGCCTGCATAAACTAAAATACTGCTGGTAGTTCCCTACTGGGTGAGGAAAGTCAGAGCTCCTTTCTGTTACCTGTTCCAGTTTATTTTATGTTTTAAGAAATCTGATTGGCCTGGTGTTTTTGGGCTATCTGTGAAGTAGACACTTAAATTATCTAGGCTGCACATTTCACGTTTTTTTTTCTATTGCTTAAAATGTCTCTTGAGTGATACACAAATACTCTGTAATATTCTCGGCCTTTGTCTTTTCTGAAAATATTTTAAGCCTACATAAACTAAAGCACTGCTGGTGGTTCCCTGCTAGGTGAGGGAAGTCAGAGCTCATTTATTTTACCTGCTCCAGTTTGTTTTCTGTTTTAAGAAATATGCTTGGCCTGGTGTTCTTGATCTTTGTGAGATATACACACGTTAAATTATCTATGCAACACATTTCCCATGTTTTTTCAATGCTTAAATTGTCTCCTGAGTGATTGTTAAATACTCAGTGAAATTCCAGGCCTTTGCCTTTGTCTGAAAAGTTTTCAAGCCTGAATAAACTAAAGCACTCCTAGTGATTCCCTTCTGGGAGAGGGAAGTCAATCTATATATATTTTTTGTCTGTGACTGATATAACTGCTTTCTGCAACCTGCTCCATTTTGTTTTCTGTTTTAAGAAATCTACTTTGCCTTGAGTTTTATTCTGTGTAAGAGGCAGACACATAAGTTACCAAGGCTGCACATTTCTCATTATTTTTCATTTGTAAAAATGTCTCTTGAATGATATTTAAATAATCAGAGAAATTCTGGGTCTTGTCTTTGACTGAAAACATTTTAAGACTGCATAAACTAAAGCATTGCTTATGATTCCCAGCTGGGTGAAGAAAGTAAACCTATATTTGTTTTGTCTGTGACTCATAGAACTGCTATCTGTTACCTGTTGCCTTTTGCCTTTTGCTTTAAGAAATCTGCTTGACCTGTTGTTTTTTTTTTTTCTGTGTGTGAAGAAGACACTTAAAATATCTTGGCATTTCACATGTTTTTTTCATTGGTTAAATTGTCTCTTGAGTGACACTCAAATACTCCATACTATTCCCAGCCTTTGTCTTTGTCTGAAAAGATTTTAAGCCTGCATTAACTAAAGCACTGCTGGTGGTTCCCTGTTGGGTGAGGAAAGTCTAAGCTCCTTTCTGTTACCTGCACCAGTTTGTTTTCTGGTTTAAGAAATCTGCTCAGCCTGGAGTGTTTGGTCTGTGTGAGACATTGACACTTTAAATTATCTCAGCTGCACATTTCACATATTTTTTATTGGTTAAATTGTCTCTTGAGTGATACTTAAATATTCAGTAAAATTATGGGCATTTGTCTATGCTTGAAAACATTTAATGCCTGCATAAACTAAAGGACTTCTGATGATTCCATGCTGGGTGAGGAAAGTAAACCTATATTTTTGTCTGTGACTTACAGATCTTCTTTCTGTTACCTGCTCCATTTCGTTTTCTGTTTTAAGAAATCTGCTTGGCCTGGTGTTTTTGTTTAATGTGAGAGGTAGACATTTAAATTATGTAGAATACACATTTTACATTGATTGCATTACTTAAATTGTCTCTTGGATGACACTTAAACACTGATTGATATTCTAGGTCTTTGTCTTCTTTGAAAAGATTTCAAGCCTCCATAAACTAAAGCACTGTTGTTTATTCCCTGCTAGGTGAGGAAAGTAAACCTATATTATTTTTTCTGTCACCAAAAGAGCTACTTTCTGCTGCCTACCCCATTTTGCCTTTTGCTTTAAGAAATTTGCTTGACCTGGTGTTTTTGTATTATTTGTGAAAAAGACATTTATCTAGGCTGCACATTTCACATGTTTTTTATTAGTTAAATTAGCTCCTGACTGCTACTTAAACACTCAATGATATTCTGGGCCTTTGTCTTTGTATAAAAAAATGTTTAAGCCTGCATAAAATAAATCACTGCTGGTTGTTCTCTTTTGGGGGAGGAAAGTCAGAGCTCATTTCTGTTATCTGCTCCAGTTTGTTTTCAATTTTAAGAAATCTGATTGGCCTGGTGTGTTTGGGCTATGTGTGAAGAAGACACTTAAATTATCTAGGCTGCACATTTAACATGTTTTTTTTTTTTACATTGGTTACATTGTCTCTTGAGTGATACTCAAATACTCTGTAATATTCTTGGCCTTTGTCTTTGTCTGGAAAGACTTTAACCCTGCATAAACTAAAGCAATGCTGGTGGTTTCCTGCTGGGTGAGGAAAGTCAGAGCTCTTTTCTGTTACCTGTTCCAGTTTGTTTTCTGTTTTAAGAAATCTGCTCAGCCTGGAGTGTTTAATCTGTGTGAGACATTAACAATTTAAATTATCTAGGCTGCACATTTCACCTGTTTTTCAATGCTAAAATTGTCTCTTGAGTGATTCTTAAATACTCAGTGAAATTCCAGGCCTTTGCCTTTTTCTGAAAAGTTTTCAAGCCTGACTAAACTAAAGCACTGCTAGTGATTCCCTTCTGGGAGAGGGAAGTAAATCTATATGTTTTGTCTGTGACTGATTTAACTGCATTCTGCAACCTGCTCCATTTTGTTTTATGTTTTAAGAAATCTACTTCAACTGGAGTTTTATTCTATGTAAGAGGCAGACACTTAAATTACCTAGGAAAGTAAACCTATATTTGTTTTGTCTGTGACTAATAGGACTGCTTTTTGTCTCCTGCTCTATTTTTTCTGTTTTACGAAATCTACTTGAATTGGTATTTTTCTTCTATGAGTGAGACACACATTTAAACTATCTAGCCTGCCCATTTCACATGTTTTTTCATTGGTTAAATTGTCTCTTGAGTTACACTTAAATAGTCAGTAAAATTCTGGGCATTTGTCTGTGCTTGACAACATTTAAAGCCTGCATAAACAAAAGCAATTCTGGGTGCTTATAGGACACCCTGGGTATCCGGTGTCGTATATATTGCAATATGTGAAATATGTTTGGGGTTTTATGTGGGAAAAACTGAGAGGAAAATAAGGAGGAGGGTTTATGAACATATGAATGATATTAAAAATAAAAAAGAGGGTAATGCCTTATTTAGGCATAATATAATTTGCATCCTAGCGAAATACAAATTTTTCATTATAGAGGAAGTTCCGAAAGATGAAAGGGGTGGTATGTGGGAAACAAAGATTAAATACCGTGAATTATACTGCAAAATTATATTAGAAGCTAATAGATATCGAGGTATAAATGATGGCATTTCCCTTGCACCCATTCTTAAAATGAGGGCAGCTAGATTATAAATAATTCAAATGTATTATATGAAGTATTGTGAGTTAATGTTTTTTATAGTTTTGGTAGGTTTTATGGATTTTATAGTTGGCATATATTTATATTATTTATATATTATATGCATTTTTTATTTATCAATATACTGTATTGTATATATATAATTTTTTATGTGTTTTTAATGCATATAGTTTAGACATCCTGTCTATTATAGAATACAGCTTGGTTTATGAACGAAATGATATGCATGCTTGTAATAGTACAATTTGTCCACTTGGGGGTAGTATTGGTAAGAGAATGTGGTACAATGAATTTTGAACAAATGTGATGGGATTATAATTTTATATATATATATATATATATATATATATATATATATATATATATATATATATATAAATATATATATATATATATATATATATATATATATATATATATATATATATATATATATATTTAAAGGCTGATATCCACTAGAAATGAGGAAAGAAATAGAAGAAAGAAAAAATTTTTGAATATGGTGTGATTTAAACAGTATGCGCTTTGGAGTCAGTATTTGTGAGGTATGTTTACATATTAATGAGTTGCATTATATTCAGATGCCATTGGATCATTTAAATGTTTAGGTTAGTATATAAGTGATATTAGTAATTATCTGTTTGTCTGATGAAGTCTGTATGAATTGATGAAAAACACGGTGATTCGTTAAGCGTTTTATTGTTGTCAATTATTCAATAAATTCTGTTTTTTTACCATTGGAAGCCTGGCATTTGGTTTTACCTCCTGCAGTGCATTTTTGTTGTTTAGTGACACTGAAATACTCAGTGAAATTCTTGGCCTTTCTCTTTGTTTGAAAACATTTCAAGCTTGCATAAACTAAAGTACTGCTGGTGATTCATTGCTGGTTAAGGAAAGTTAACCTATATTGTTTTTTTCAGTGAATGATAGAGCTGCTTTATTTAACTTATTCTATTTTGTTTTATGTTTTAAGAAATCTGTTCAGCCTGTTGTTTTTTTATCTACATGGGAGGTTGACACTTAACTACATAGGCTGCACATTTCACATGTTTTTTTCATTGGTTAAATTGTCTCTTGAGTGATTCTGAAATACTCCTTTGCCTTTGTCTGAAAAGATTTTAAACCATGCAAAATGTAAAGCACTGCTGGTGACTTCCTGGTGGTGACAAATGTCAGAGCTGCTTTTTCTGACCTACTCCATTTTTTCTATTTTTAAGAAATCTGCTTGGCCTGGTGTTTTTGGTCTATGTGAGAGGTAGAAACTTTAAATTATCTAGGCTGCACATTTCACTTGTTTTTCATTGCTTAAATTGCCTCTTAAGTAATACTTAAATACTCAGTGAAATTGTGGGCGTTTGTCTTTTTTGAAAAGATTTTAAAGCCTGCATAAACTAAAGCACTGCTGGTGGCTCCCTGCAGGGTGAGGAAAGTAAAACTATATTTTTTGTCTGTGACCGACAGATGTGCTTTCATTTACCTGCTCCGTTTTCTGATTTAAGAAATCTGCTTAGCCTAGTGTTTTTGTTCCATGTGTGACAAAGACACTTAAATTATCTAGGCTGCATATTTTATATGTTTTGTCATTGGCTAAATCATCTCTTGAGTGATACTTAAATACTCCGGTAAATTCTGTGTCTTTGTCTGAAAAGATTTGAAGACTACATAAACTAAAGCACTGCTGGTGATTCCATGCTGAGTGAGAAAAGTAAACCTATATTTTTTGCCTGTGATTGGCAGAACTGTTTTTTGTTACCAGCTCCATTTTGTTTCTATTTTAAGAAATCTGTTTAGCCTAATGTTTTCTTTCTCAGGAAGACGTAGACAGTTAAATTATCTCTGCTGCACATTTCTCATGTTTTTTTTTTCATTGGTTAAATTGTCTCTTGAATGATACTGAAATAAGCAATGGCATTCTGGGCTTATATCTTTAAAATGATTTTAAAAACTGCATAAACCAAAGCACTGCTCATGGTTCCCTGCTGGGTGAGGAACGTAAACCTATATTTTGTCTGTGGCTGGTAGAGGTGCACTCTGTTACCTGGTCCATTTTGTTTTCTGTTTTATCAAATCTGCTTGGCCTGGTGTTTTTGTTCTGTGTGAAAGTTAGGCACTTAAACTATCTAGAATTCACATTTTATATTTTTTCCTTGGTTAAATTGTCTCATGTGATACTTAAAAGGTGAGTGAAATTCTGGTTCTTTGTCTTTGCCTGAAAAGATTTAAAGCATGCATAAACTGAAGTACTTCTGATGATTCCATGCTGGGTGAGGAATGTAAACCCATATTTTTTGTCTGTGAATGATAAGACTTATTTCTGTTACCTGCTCAATTTTGTTTCTGTTTTAAAAATTTGCTTGGCCTGGTGTTTTTTAACTATGTAAGAGTAAGACACTTAAATTATATAGGCTGCACACTTCTCATGTTTTTTCATTGGCTAAATTGTCTTTTGACTGATATTGAAACAATGAATGAAATTCTGGACCTTTGCCTTTGTCTGAAAATATATCAAAACCTGCATAAACTGAAGCACTAATGGTGATTCCTTTTTTGGCGACGAAAACCAGAGCTGCTTTCTGTTACCTCCTCTATTTTTTCTGTTTTAAGAAATTGCTTGGCTTGTTGTTTTTGGTCTATGTGACAGGTAGACACTTTCATTGCATAGGCTGCAGATGTCACATGTTATTTAATTGGTTAAATTGTCTCTTGAGTAATACTTAAGTACCCAGTGAAATTCTGGGCCTTTGTCTTTGAATAGATTCAAGCCTGCATAAACTAAAAAACTGCTGGTGATTCTTTCCTGGGTGAGGAAAGTAAACTTACATTTTTTTATCTGTGACTGATAGAGCTGCTTTCTGTTACCTGCTCCATTTTGTTTTCTTTTTTAAGAAATCTGCTTGGCCTGTGTTTTTTTTTTTTTTTGGTCAGAGGAAGACACTTAAATTATCCAGGCTGCACATTTCACATGTTTTTTTTCATTGGTTAAATTGTCTCTTGATTGATACTTAAATACTCAATAAAATTCTTGGTCTTTGTCTTTATCTCAAAATATTTCAAGACTGCATAAACTAAACCACTGCTTGTGGTTCCCTGCTGGGTAAGGAAAGTAAACCTATAGATTTTGGCTGTAACAGAGCTGATTTCTGTTACCTGCTCTATTTTGTTTTCTAGTTTAAGAAATCTGCCTGGCCTGGTGTTTTATTCTATGTGTGAGGTAGGCAGTTAAATTAACTAAGCTGCACATTTGACATGTTTTTCCACTGGTTAAAATTTCTCCTGAGTAATAGTTAAATACTGAGAGAAATCCTGGGTCTTTGTCTTTGCCTGAAAAGTTTTCAAGCCTGCCTAAACTAAAGGACTGCTGGTGATTCCCATTGGGTGAGGAAAGTAAACCTGTAGTTTGTTGTTTGTGACTGATAGACCCTCTTTTTTATCTGCTCCATTTTCTGTTTTAAACAAATCTGCTTGGCCTGTTGTTTCTGTTCTATGTGAAAGGTAGACATTTTAAGTTATCTTGGCTGCAGATTTGACTTGTTTTTTCATTGGTTAAATCATCTCTTGCAGAGATGCTCAAATATGCAGTGAAACTTGGGGCCCTTTTCTTTGTCTGAAAGGATTTTAAAACCTGCATAAACTAAAGCAGTGTTGGTGATTTCCTCCTGGGTGGGGAATGCAAGCCTATATTTGTTTTTGTCTCTGAGTAATAGAACAGCTTTCTGTTAAATGGTCCATATTGTTTTCTCTTCTATGAAATCTGCTTTGCCTGGTGTTTTTTTCAATGTGAAAGGTAGACACTTTAAATTATCTGTCCAGCACATTTCACTTGTTTTTTTCATTGGTTAAATTCTCTCTCTCTTGAATGATACTTAAAATACTCAGTGAAATATTGGGCCTTTGCCTTTGTCTAAAAAGATTCTAAAGCCTGCATAAACTAAAGCATTGCTGGTGATTTTCTGCTGGTTGAGGAAAGCAAATCTATATTTTTGTCACTTACTGATTGAGCTGCTTTCTGTTACTTGCTACATTCTGATTTCCATTCTACAAAATGTGCTTGGCCTGGTGGTTTCTTCTATGTTAGAGCTAGAAACTTAAATTATCTAGGCTCCACATTTCCTTTTTTTCATTGGTTAAGTTCTCTCTTGAGTGATACTTGTCCAGTGAAATTCTGGGCCTTTTTTATTGGTCTGAAAAGATTTTAAGCCTGCATAAACTAAAGCATTGCTACTGATTCCCTGCTGGATGAAGAAAGTAAGCCTATATTTTTTATCTGTGACAGAGCTGCTTTCTTTTACCTACAACACTTTTTTTCTGTTTTAAGAATTCTGCATGGTCTGGTGTTTTTGTTTCATGTGAGAGGTAGACACTTTATTTAAGCTGCGCATTTTACATTTTTATTGGTTATACTGTCTCTTGGGTGATACTTAAGCACTCAGTGATAGTTGTGGTCTTTGTCTTTCCCTGAAAAGTTTTCAAGCCTGCATAAACTAAAGGACTGCTGGTGATTCCCTGATAGACGAGGAAAGTAAAATTATATTTTTTTTCTGACTGATACAACTGATTTATGTTACCCACTCCATTTTATTTTCCATTGTAAGAAATCTGCTTGGCCTGGTGTTTTTTTTTTTTATGTGAGAGGTAGACATTTAAATTATCTAGGCTGCACATTTCACATGTCTTTTCATTGGTTAAATCATCTCTTGAGTGATACTCAAATTCTGGATAAATTTCTTTGTCTGAAAAGATTTCAAGCCTGCATAAACTAAACTACTGCTGGTGATTCCCTGCTGGTTGAAGAAAGCAAACCTTTATTTTTGTCAGTTAATGATTGAGCTGCTTTCTGATACCTGCTACATTCTGATTTCCATTCTACAAAATCTGCTTGCCCCGGTGGTTTCTTATATGTTAGAGCTAGACACTTAAACTATCTAGGCTCCACATTTCCTTTTTCATTGGTTAAATTGTGTCTTGAGTGATACTTTTTCAGTGAAATTCTGGGCCTTTTTTATTGGTCTGACAGGATTTTAAACCTGCATAAACTAAAGCACTTCTAGTGATTCCCTGCTAGGTGAGGAAAGTAAACTTATATTTTTATATGTGACTGATATAGCTGCTTTCTTTTACCTACACCATTTTGTTTCTGTTTTAAGAAATCTGCATGGTCTGGTGTTTTTTTTATTTTATGTGAGAGGTAGACACTTAAATTATCTAGGCTGCACATTTTACATTTTTTATTGGTTATACTGTCTTTTGGGTGATACTTAAGCACTCAGTAATAGTCTTGGTCTTTGTCTTTCCCTGAAAAGTTTTCAAGCCTGCATAAACTAAAGCACTGCTGGTGATTCCCTGCTAGATAAGGAAAGTAAACTTATATATTTTCTTCTGTGCTGATACAACTGATTTATGTTACTTCCTCCATTTTATTTTCCATTGTAAGAAATCTGCTTGGCCTGGTGTTTTTGTTTTATGTGAGAGGTTGACACTTAAATTATCTAGTCTGCACAATTCACATGTTCTTCATTGGTTAACTTGTCTATTGAGTGGCACTTAAATACTCAGTGAAATTCTTGGTCCTTGTTGTGATCTGAAGAACTTTCAAGCCTGCATAAACTAAAACACTCATGGTGATCCCTCCTAGGTGAGATATGTAAAACTTATATTTTTGTCAGTGACTGATATAACTGCTTTCCGTTACCTACAACATTTTGTTTTCTGCTTAAAGAAATATGTTTGCCCTGGTGTTTTTGTTCTATTTGTGAGGAAGACACTTAACATTATCCAGACTGCACATTTTACATGTTTTTTTTTCATTTGTTAAATAATCTCTTGAGTGATAAGTGCTCAGTCAAATTTTGTATCATTTTCTTTGTCTGAAAAGATTTCAAGCCTGCATAAACTAAAAGTACTGCTGGTGATACCCTGCTGAGTGAGGAAAGTAAACCTATATTTTTTGCTGTGACTACTAGATCTTCTTTCTGTTACCACCTCCATTTTGTTTTCTCTTTACGAAATCTGTTTGGCCTGCTGTTTCTCTTCTATATGAGGGGTAGACAGCTAAAGTCTCTAGTCTGCACATTTCACATCGTTTTTTCATTGGTTAAATTGTCCCTTGAGTAATACTTAAATATTCAGTGAAATTCTGGGTCTTTGTTTATGTCTTAAAAGATTTTAAAGCCTGCATAAACAAAATCACTGATAGTGATTCCCTGTTGGGTGAACAATGTAAACCTATATTTTTTAATCTGTGACTGAAAGGATTTTTTCTTTTACCTGCTTATTTTTTCCTGCTCTGCAAAATCTGCATGCCTGGTAATTAGTTTTATGTGAGAGGTAGACACATAAATTATAAGGGCTGCACATTTCACATGTTTTTTCACTGGTTAAATTATTTGTTAAGTTATTCTTAAAGACTATGTGAAATTCTGCTCCTTTGTCTTTTACTAAAAAGATTCAAGCTTGCATAAGACAAAGCAGTGCTGCTGATTCCCTGCTAGGTAAGGAAAGTAAATCTATATTTTTGTACATGACAAATATAGCTGCTTTCTTCTATCAGCTCCATTTTGTATTCTGTTTTAAGAAATCTGCTTGACCTGTTTTTTTTTGAAAATGTGAGATGAAGACACTTAAATTATCTAGGCTGCACATTTCACATGTTTTTTCATTGGTTAAATTGTCTTTTGAGTGATACAGTGAAATTCTTGGTCTTTGTCTTTGCCTTTAAAGATTTCAAGCCTGCATAACCTAGAGCACTGCTGGTGGTTCCCTGCTGGCTGGGGAAAGTAAACGTGTGTGTGTGTGTGTGTGTGTGTGTGTGTGTGTGTGTGTGTGTGTGTGTGTGTGCGTGTGTGTGCATGTTTGTGTGTGTGTGTGTGTGTGTGTGTGTGTGTGTGTGTGTGTGTGTGTGTGTGTGTGTGTGTGTGTGACTGATAGAACTGATTTCTGTTAACTGCTCCATTTTGATTTCTGTTTTAAGAAATGTGCTAGGCTGCACATTTTACATTTTCATTGCTTATACTGTCTCTTCGGTGATACTTAAGCACTCATGATAGATTTGATCTTTGTCTTTCTCTGAAATGTTTTCAAGCCTGCATAAACTAAAGCACTGCTGGTGATACCCTGCTAGATGAGGAAAGTAAATTTATATATTTTTTGTTTCTGACTGATTCAACTGATTTATGTTACCTGCTCCATTTTATTTTCTGTTGTAAGACATCTGCTTGTCCTGGGGTTTTTGTTTTATGTGAGAGGTCGACACTTAAATTATCTAGTTTGCACATTTTGTTTTCTCTTTACGAAATCTGTTTGGCCTGCTGTTTCTCTTCTATGTGAGGAGTAGACAGCTAAAGTCTCTAGTCTGCACATTTCACATCGTTTTTTCATTGGTTAAATTGTCCCTTGAGTAATACTTAAATATTCAGTGAAATTCTGGGTCTTTGTTTATGTCTTAAAAGATTTTAAAGCCTGCATAAACAAAATCACTGATAGTGATTCCCTGTTGGGTGAACAATGTAAACCTATATTTTTTAATCTGTGACTGATAGGAATTTTTCTTTTACCTGCTTATTTTTTCCTGCTCTGCAAAATCTGCATGGCCTGGTAATTAGTTTTATGTGAGAGGTAGACACACAAATTATAAGGGCTGCACATTTCATGTGTTTTTTCACTGGTTAAATTATCTATTAAGTTATTCTTAAAAACTATGTGAAATTCTGCTCCTTTGTCTTTTACTGAAAAGATTCAAGCTTGCATAAGACAAAGCAGTGCTGCTGATTCCCTGCTAGGTGAGGAAAGTAAATCTATATTTTTGTACATGACAAATATAGCTGCTTTCTTCTATCAGCTCCATTTTGTATTCTGTTTTAAGAAATCTGCTTGACCTGTTTTTTTTTTGAAAATGTGAGATGAAGACACTTAAATTATCTAGGCTGCACATTTCACATGTTTTTTCATTGGTTAAATTGTCTCTTGAGTGATACAGTGAAATTCTTGGTCTTTGTCTTGGCCTTTAAAGATTTCAAGCCTGCATAACCTAGAGCACTGCTGGTGGTTCCCTGCTGGCTGGGGAAAGTAAACGTGTGTGTGTGTGTGTGTGTGTGTGTGTGTGTGTGTGTGTGTGTGTGTGTGTGTGTGTGTGTGTGTGTGTGTGTGTGTGTGTGTGTGTGTGTGTGTGTGTGTGTGTGTGTGTGTGTGACTGATAGAACTGATTTCTGTTAACTGCTCCATTTTGATTTCTGTTTTAAGAAATGTGCTAGGCTGCACATTTTACATTTTTTCATTGCTTATACTGTCTCTTCGGTGATACTTAAGCACTCATGATAGATTTGATCTTTGTCTTTCTCTGAAATGTTTTCAAGCCTGCATAAACTAAAGGACTGCTGGTGATACCCTGCTAGATGAGGAAAGTAAATTTATATATTTTTTGTTTCTGACTGATTCAACTGATTTATGTTACCTGCTCCATTTTATTTTCTGTTGTAAGACATCTGCTTGTCCTGGGGTTTTTGTTTTATGTGAGAGGTTGACACTTAAATCATCTAGTCTGCACATTTCACATGTTTTTTTATTGGTTAAATTGTCTCTTGCGTGACAAATACTCACTGAAAGTCTTGGTCTTTGTCTGACAAACTTTCAAGGCTGCATAACCTAAAGAACTCCTGCTGATTCCCTCCTGGGTGAGGAATGTAAAGCTATATTTTTCTCTGTGACTTGATTGAACTGCTTTCCGTTACCTACTCCATTTTGTTTTCTGCTTTAATAAATATGTTTACCCTGGTGTTTTTATATTATGCATGAAGATGGCACTTAAATTATCTAGCTTGCACTTTTCACATAGTTTTTCATTGGGTAAATTGTCTCTCGAGTGATACTTAAATACTTTGTCTTTTGTCTAAAAAGATTTCAAGAATCTTTAAACTTAAGCACTGATGATGATTTTCAGCTCTGTGAGGAAAGTAAACCTATACATTTTTTTGTCTGTGACTGATAGAACTGCTTTCAGTTACCTGCTCCATTTTGTTCTCTGTTTTAAGAAATATGCTTGGCTTTGTGTTTTATTCTGTGTGAGAGGTAGACACTTAACTTGTCTAAGCTGCACATTTCACATGTTTCTTCACTGGTTAAATTGTCTCTTGAGTGATACTTAAATACTCAGTGAACTTCTGGGTCTTTGCCTTTGTCTGAAAAGATTTCAAGACTGCATAAATCAAAGCATTGATGGTTATTCCCTGCTGGGTGAGGAAAGTAAACCTATATTTTTTGTTTGTGACTGGTAGAAGTGCTTTGCGTTATCTACTCCATTTTGTTTTCTGCTTAAAAAAGTATGTTTGTTCTGATGTTTTGTTCTATATGTGAGGAAGACACATTATCTAGGCTGCACATTTCACATGTTTTTTTTCATTGGATCATCTCTTATTTTATTTATTTTTATTTTATTTTACATTTGTTTACCGGGATAGTCTGACTGGACACATGTCCATTTACAGTGGAGGCCCAGGGAGAAAAGCTCCACAATTAGATTAACATCAGCAAGGTATTACAATTGTATATCAGTGATAAGTGAGGTAAGTACAGAGACAGAAAGTCTCATACAATCCAGTCTAAACAGTAAACAATACATCAGCAGTAAATGAGTCGATTTACAAAGATAGAGAATCTTATACATCAAAGATTTAACATTGATTAGTGAGATGAGATAAAGGAATAAAAAATCATATGATTAGACATGACATATTATGCAAATTTCAAGTTGACAGTAAGATACTTAACTGCAGCATATTTACAGTAGGGATAGCAGGAAGGAAGGTGCATAGTGTGCTGAGATTGTGAGATTCATGTGATGCATGGAAATAGCCATATATTCATAAGATGTGATTTGAGAGCATTTTTGAAATGTGTGTTAGTGGGGCAGAGGTCAGAGAAGGGGGGTTATTCCAGGATCTAGCTATGACATGAAAAAAAAGAGCATTCCTTGAGTTGTTGTTAGCTTTAGAGATGCAGAGGAGGGATTTCTCAGTAGATCAGAGAGGATGATTAGTTCTGTATGGAGACTGTAACTGGCTTAGTGCTGTTTTTTTTTCAGGATGTCTGACAATATTAAAAGCAATGGCTAGCTGGTAGTAAATAGGTAGCTGAGGAAGTTCTAACCATTGCAGTTCCCTTAGAGATTGACAGTGATGGGTTCTGAAGGTGGAGCTGTTAACAAACTTGGCAATTTTATTGTAATATGATTCAAGTCTGGCGAGATCAAGTTTTCTGACTTGGGTAAGAATTGGTGCAGCATACATTAGAGTGGAAAGTAGATGGGTTTTGGCTAGAGTGATCTGTGCCTGTTCTGATAGGAATTATTTATGCCTATATAGGGTTCCTATTTTTTGTGGACTTTTTCATGGTCTGTGAGATATGGACATTGAAGAGAAGGTTATTGTCAATTTCTACACTGAGGAGTTTGGCATGGTCAGAGGGAGATATGATGGTACCATTTTTGGAATAGATTGAGAAGGATACGGGGGTATGTATAGATTTGTTGGGGTAAAAAGTAGCAATTTTGTCTTATTTGGGTTTAGGACTAGTTTGATATCAGTAATCCAACTTTCTACAGAACTGAAGGATACTTGGGTGAGTTGTAGAGTAGAAAGTGATGGAGCAGAGCAGATAAGAGTTGAATCATCAGCATACTCTATAAGAGAGGCATGCTGGGTGGAGGTGTGTAGATTATTGGTAAATATGGAGAAAAGCTGTGGGCCTAAAATCGAGCCTTGTTGTATGCTTATCATAGTTGGGAGTAAAGACGATTATATGCCTTGCCATTGAACTGATTGCTGCCTATGTGACACTTAGCTTTTAATCCAGGCAATAGTAGAAGGGGCAAAGGATAGGGAGGCCAGGGATTCTAGAAGTTTGGAGTGTGAGACCATATCAAATGCTTTTGAGAGATCTAAAATATTGCAGAAACAAAATTATTGTTATTTCTGTGAAAGTTGACTTGGTTGCTGAAAGAGAGGAGAGCAGTTGTTATGCTGTGATTTTGCCGGAAACCATGTTGTGCGGAGGAGAGAAGACTGTGTGTGTTTAGGAATTTCATGACTTGAGAGTGAATACATTTCTCAAGCAGTTTAGATAAGGGGGATAGAATGGCAATAGGATGGTAGTTTAAGAGTTCATAAGAATTGCCACCTTTATGAAGTGGTATAATATATGAAATTTTCCAGAGTTGAGGAATGTAGGCTTCCTGTAGGGAGTGGTTGATGAAGATAGAAACTGGGTAAGATAGGGATTCAGCAGCAATTTTTAGGAAGTTGGCTGATAGACTGTCAGCTGCAAGGGTGGTTGTCTTTAGTTTTAGGAGGAGTTTTTTAATAGTGGAAGTGGGAACTGGTGAGAGAGCAAAGGATGGGATATTGTCAGTGCATTTGGTAGACATGTGTGTATGGTTGTTATTGGATATCTGGTAGGATAAAGTTAGGATGGATTCTGTAAAATAGTGATTAAACTGGGATGCTATGTCTTTGGTATTGTTGTCTGAGAAGGGGGCTGGAGGGGTAATTTTTCCTGGTTTTGGAAGGGAGTTGATAGCATGCCAAAGCTGTTGGGGGTCTTTTGAGTGTTTGTTTTGGACCTCAAGAAAGTAGTTCTTTTTGTCTAGCTTGGTTTGTTTCTTGGCCTGATTTCTGTGTTGTTGGAAATGTTGTTTGGCTATGCTAGTGTTATCCCTTTTCCAGATTTTCCAAGCTTCAGTTCTAGACTTTAGTAAGGCTTTTGTGTCCCTACTCAACCACGCTGCATAGTTTGCCTTGACTCTGATTTTTCTAATGTGTGCATCTTTGTTGAGGACATTTAACAGAGTACTGTTACAGTATTCAATGGGTTGAGTGATAAATAGTCAAATTCTGGATCATTTTCTTTGTCTAAAAATATTTCATACCTGCTGTAAACTAAAGTACTGCTGATGATTTCCTGCTGAGTGAGGAATGTAAACCTATATATTTTGTCTGTGCCTGATAGATCTTCTGTCTGTTACTTGCTCCATTTTGTTTTCTCTTTTAAGACATTTGCTGGTCCTTGTTTTTTTTTTTTTATTTTATGTGAGAGGTAGAGAGTTAAATTATTTAGACTGCACCTTTAACATTGTTTTCATTTGCTAAATTCTCCCAAGTGTTACTTAAATACTCAGTGATATTCTGGGTCTTTGTCTTTCTGTGAAAAGATTTCAAGCATATGTAAACTAAAGTACTGCTGGTGATTCAATGCTGGGTAAGGAAAATAAACCTATACTTTTTGTCTGTGACTGAGAACTGATTGCTGTTACCAGCTCCATTTTGTTTTCTCTTTAAGAAATCTGTTTGGCCTAGTGTTTCTGTTCTATGTGAGGGCTAGACAGTTAAACTATCTCGTCTGCACATTTCACATCTGTTTTCATTTGTTAAATTGTCTCTTGAGTAATAGTTAAATATTCAGTAAAATTCTGGGTCTTTGTCTTTGGCTGAAAAGATTTTAAAGCCTGCATAAACAAAATCACTGCTGGTGATTCCCTGTTGGGTGAATGATGTAAACTTATATTTTTCTATCTGTGACTGATAGGACTGCTTTCTTTTACCTGCTAACTTTTTTTCTGTTCTACAAAATCTGCTTGGCCTGGTGATTAGTTCTATGTGAGAGGTAGACACAAAGTATAAAGGCTGCACATTTCACATGCTTTCTTTCAGTGGTTAAATTATCTCTTAAGTGTTTCTTAAATACTAAGTGAAATTCTGGTCCTTTGTCTTTTTCTGAAAAGATTCAAGCCTGCATAAGCTAAAGCAGTGCTGGTGATTCTTTGCTGGGTGAGGAAAGTAAATCTATATTTTTTGCCTAGGACTAGTAAAGCTGCTTTCTGTTACCAGCTCCATTTTATATTCTGTTTTAAGAAATCTGCTTGACCTGTTTTTTTTTTTTTTTTTTTTGGTCAATGTGAGAGAAAGACACTTAAATTATCAAGGCTGCACATTTGACATATTTTTACATTAGTTAAATTGTCTGTTGAATGATAAAGTGAAATTATTGGTTTTTGTCTTTGCCTGTAAAGATTTCAAGCCTGCATAACTTAGAGCGCTGCTGGTAATTCCCTGCTGGCTGTGATAGTAAACATATATATTTTTTGTGTGTGCAACTGATAGAACTGATTTCTCTTACCTGCTTCATTTTGTTTTCTGTTTTGAGAAACGTGCTTGGCCTTTTGTTTGTTCTCTGTGAGAAGTAGACACTTAAATTATTTAGGTGGCATATTTTCCATGATTTTTAATGAGTAAACTGTCTCGAGTGATAACTAAATACTCAATGAAATTCTGGGTCTTTGTCTTTGTCCAACAATATTTCATGTCTGCATAAACTAAGGTACTGCTGGTGATTTCCTGCTGGGTGAGGAAAGTAGGCCTATATTTTTTGTCTGTGACTAATAGAACTGTTTTCAGATATGTGCTCTGTTTTATTTTCTCCTTTAACTTGTTCACTCTAATGGTGCTCAGGATGTTTGCACTGCAACTTCCAGTGGGCGGAGCCTAAGCCTTTTGATAGAATCAAATTATGTCCTTACATTTCAAACACATGTTGATATCTTTGGAAGCATAGGAGTTATGAAAAGTGTAAATAGCAGGGTCTATATTAGAACACTGATGTTTCAAAACTGTGAATGCTCTAATATTGACCCCTATTCAGCGAAAGCTGAAAACATCGAACATACAGAACAGCGAATTTTTTCCTAGGGAAAAAATTTGCTGTTCCAAAACACATACACATGACACAAGCACACCAAACAAACAGCAATCCACACACATACACCTAAAATCTTACACCTAACCATACACTAAACTATACACACACCACTAACTATCCACTTACCTTAACCCAAACCCTAACCCTAAGGTCCATCACTATCGCACACTTACCTGACCCGTGCCCTAACCCTAACTCAGCTAACCCACCCTAACCCTCATGTCCACACAATCACACACATACCTAACTCACACCCTAACTAACCCAACCGGCACTCAATCACACACTTACCTGAACCCGACCCATAACTTTCCTCCACAGTGCTGAAAATACTGAAGCAACAGAAATGGACAACCAAATTCTTTCCCTAGGGAAAAATTCGGTTTTCTGTTGCTTCGGTATTTTCAGCTTTCGCTGAATAGGCGTCGATATTAGAACATTCGAAGCTTTGACATTTCGATGTTCTAATATAGACCCTAAACAGCAAACTCTTCAGCACAAACTATTTTTATAGTGTAGTATTCTTTAGGTTCTAGGCGTTAAACTGAATTTTATAAGTCACAGTAAACACAGTAACTATTACATTCTTAATATTTAGTAATCAACTTATAATATCTCAGCAAAAGCTCAAGTTACACACATACTGTCAGCAGAATTTGATTCATCTTGCTGAGTGCTTTAATATGAGGCTAAGGAGCTCTGTCTGTGTTAGTTGATTGCTGAGATTAGTGGTTGAGGAATGCAACCCTATATTTTTTGTCAGTTACTCACAGATTTACTTTCTGTTACTTGCTCCATTTTGTTTTCTGTTTTACAAAATCTGCTTGGCCTGGTAATTTGTTCTGTGTGAGAACTAGAGACTTAAATTATCTAGGCTGCACATTTTACATTTTTTTTACTTTGGTTAAACTATCTCTTGAGTGATACTTAAATACTCAGTGATATTCTGGGTCTTTGGCTTTCTCTGAAAATATTTCAAGCCTGAATAAAATAAAGCATGACTGGTGATTCCCTGAGCCTTGAGAAAAGTAAAGCTATATTTTTTTCTGTGACTGATGCAACTGCTTTCTGTTACCTGCCCTGTTTTGTTTTCTGTTATAAGAAATCAGTTGGCATGGTGATTTTGTTTTATGGGAGAGATAGACACTTAAATTATCTAGTCTGCACATTGTACATGTTTTTCTATGGTTAGATTGTCTCTTGAGTGATACTTAAGTACTCAGTGACTTTCTGGATCTTTGTCTTGTCTGAAAAGTTTTCAACCCTGCTAAGCACTTCTGGTGATTCCCTACTGGGTGAGAAAAGTAAACCTACATTTTTTTGTCTTTGACTGACAGAACTGCTTTCATTTACCTGCTCCATTTTGTTTTCTGCTGTAAGAAAACTGCTTGGCCGGGTGCTTTTGTTCTATATGTGAGGAAGACACTTAAATTATCGAGGCTGCACATTTTATATGTTTTGTCTTTGGCTAAATCATCTCTTGAGTGATACTTAAATACTCTGGCAAATTCTGTGTCTCTCAGAAGACTTAGAGCCTGGTGCATAAACTAAATCACTGCCACTAATTATCAGCTGTGTGAGAAAAGTAAAGCTATACTTTTTGTCTGTGAATGATAGAGTTGTTTCTGTTACCTGCTCCATTTTATTTTCTAAGAAATCTGCTTGGGCTGGTGTTTTTGTTCTGAATGGAAGGCAGACACTTAAATTATCTGGGCTGCATATTTCACTTGTTTTTTCATTGGTTAATTTGTCTGTTGTGTGATATTTAAATACTCAGTGAAATTCTGGTCTTTGTCTGAAAAGTTTTCAAGCCTGCATAAACTAAAGCACTGCTGGTGACTCCCTGTTGGGTGAGGAAAGTAAACCTATATTTTTTTGTCTGTGACTGACATAACTACTTTCATTTACCTGCTCTGTTTTGTTTTCTGCTTTAAGAAAACTGCTTGGCCTGGTGTTTTTGTTCTATATGTGAGGAAGACAAATTATTGAGGCTGCATATTTTATATGTTTTGTCATTAGCTAAATCATCTCTTGAGTGATACTTAAATATTCTGGCAAATTCTGGCTCCTTGTCTTTATTTGAATAGATATCAAGTCTGCATAAACCAATGCACTGCTGGTGATTCCCTGTTGAGTGAGGAAAGTAAATCTGTATTTTTTGCCTGTGATTGACAGAACTGCTTTCTGTTAACAGCTCCATGTTGTTTCTTTTTTTTAAGAAATCTGTTTAGTCTATTGTTTTTCTTCTCAGGGAGAGGTAGACAGTTAAATTATCTAGACTGCATATTTCACATATTTTTCATTTGTTAAATTTTCTCTTGAGTGACACTTGAATACAAAGTGAAATTTTGGGCATTTGCCTTTGTCTGAAATGATTTCAAGCCTGCATAAACTAAAGCACTGTTGGTGATTCTCTGCTGGGAGAAGGAAGTTAACCTATATTGTTTTGTCAGTGACTGATAGAGATGCTTTCTCTTACCTACTCCAGCTTTTTATCTCTTAAGAAAACTGCTTAGCTTGGTGTTTTTGATCTATGTGAAAGGTTGACACTTAAATTATATAGACTGTACATTACACATGGTTTTTCATTAGTTAAATTGTCATTTGACTGACTCTAAAAAACTCACTGAAATTATGGGCCTTTGTCTTTGTCTGAAAAGATTCAAACCTACCTAAACTAAAGCACTACTGGTGATTCTCTACTAGGTGAGGACCGTGCACCTATATTTTTGTGTCTGTGACTGATAGAGCTACTTTCTGTTATCAGCTTTCCATTTGTTTGGTGTTTTTTTTTTTTGCTTTATGAAATCTGCTTAGCTTGTTTTTTTTTTTTTTTTTTTTTTTTTTTTTTTGGTGAATTTGAGTGATAGACATTTAAATTATCTAGGCTGCTCATTTCACGTGTTTTTTTTTTCATTGGTTAAATTGTCTTTTGTGTAATACTAAATACTTAGTGACCTTCTTGGCCTTTTTGTTCTACATGAGAGGTATGCACATACATTTATAGGAAGAACATTTCACATGTCTTTACATTGGCTAAATTGTCTCTTGAGTGATACTTAAATACTGAAGAAAAATCTTGGTCTTTGTCTGAAAAGATTTCAAGGCTGTTTAAACTAAAGCACTCCTGGTGATTACCTGCTGGGTGAGAACAGTAAACCTGTATTTTATTGTCTGTGACTGATAAAGCTGCTTTCTTTTACATACTCCATTTTGTTTTCTGTTATAAGAAATCTGTTTGGTCTTGTGTTTTTTCTATGTTTGTGGTAGACACTTAAGTTATCTAGGCTGCCCATTTCACATGTTTTATTTCATTAGTTGTATTGTCTCTTGAGTGATACTGAAGTACTCAATTAAATTCTGGGCCTTTGGTTTTGTCTGCAAATATTTTAAAGCTTTCGTAACCTAAAGCACTGTTGATGATCCAATGTTGGGTGAGCAAAGTCAGAGCTGCTTTCTTTTACATACTGCATTTTGTTTTCTGTTTTAAGAAATCTGGTTGGCATAGTGTTTCTTTTCTGTGTGAGAGACAGACACTTTAAATTCTCTGGGCTGCACATTTCACTTGTGTATTCATTGGTTAAAATGTATCTTGTAAGTGATAATTAAATACTCAGTGAAATTCTGGGTCTTTTTCTTCATCTGAAAATATTTTAAAGCCTACATAAGCCAACGCACAGCTGGTGATTCCTTCCTGGGTGAGGAAAGTAAACCTAAATTTTTTATCTGTGACTGCTAGAACTGATTTCTGTTACCTGCTCCATTTTGCTTTCTGTTCTAAAACCTGCTTAGCCTGGTGGTTTGTTCAATGTGGAAGGTACTTTAAATTATCTAGGTTGCACATTTCATCTGTTTATTCATTGGTTAAATTGTCTCTTGAGTAAAACTTACATACTCAGTGAAATATTTTGGCTTTGTCTTTGAAAAGATAAACTAATGCAAGTCTGGTGATTCCCTGCTGGTTGAGGAAAGTAAACCTATATTGTTTGTCAGTTACTGATAGATCTACTTTCTGTTACTTGCTCCATTTTATTTTCTGTTCTACAAAATCTGCTTGGCCTAGAAATTTGCTCTTTGTGAGAACTAGAGACTTAAATAATCTTGGCTGCATATTTTACATTTTTTTACTTTGGGTAAACTATCTCTTCAGTGATACTTAAACACTCAGTGATATTCTGGGTCTTTGTCTTTCTCTGAAAATATTTCAAGCCTGTATAAACTAAAGCATGACTGGCGATTTCCTGCTACTTGAGGAAAGTAAAGCTATATTTTTGTTTGTAACTGGTGCAACTGCTTTTCTGTTATCTGCCCTGTTTTGTTTTCTGTTATAAGAAATCAGTTGGCATAGTGTTTTTGTTTTATGGGAGAGATAGACACTTAAATTATATATTCTGCACATTGTACGTGTTTTTTATTGGTTAGATTGTCTCTTGAGTGATACTTAAATACTTAATTGAATTCTGGCTCTTTTTCTTGTACGAAAAGTTTTCAACCCTGCTAAAGCACTTCTGGTGATTCCCTGCTGGCTGAGGTAAATAAACCTATATTAATTTGTCTTTGACTGACAGAATTGCTTTCATTTACCTGCTCCATTTTGTTTTCTGCTTTAAGAAAACTGCTTGGCCATGTGCTTTTGTTCTATGTGTGAGGAAGACACGCAAATTATCAAGGCTGTGCATTTTATATGTTATGTCTTTGGCTAAATCATCTCTTGAGTGATACTTAAATACTCTGGCAAATTCAGCATCTTTGAAAAGATTTAAAGCCTGGTACATAAACTAAATCACTGCCACTAATTATCAGCTGGGTTAAGAAAGTAAAACTATACTTTTTGTCTGTGACTGATAGAGCTGTTTCTGTTACCTGCTCCATTTTATTTTGCAAGAAATCTGCTTGGGCTGGTGTTTTTGTTCTGCATGGAAGGCATACACTTAAATTATCTGGGCTGCACATTTCACATGTTTTTTATTGGTTAATTTGTCTCTTGCATGATACTTAAATTCTCAGGGAAATTACAGTCTTTGTATTTGTCTGAAACGTATTCAAGCCTGCATAAACTAAAGCAATGCTGGTGACTCCCTGCTGGGTGAGGAAAGTAAATCTGTATATATTTTTGTCTGTGACTGACAGAACTACTTTCATTTACCTTTTCCATTTTGTTTTCTGCTTTAAGAAAACTGCTTGGCCTGGTGTTTTTGTTATATATGCGAAGAAGACACTTAAATTATCAAGGATGCACATTTTAGATGTTTTGTCATTGGCTAAATCATCTCTTAAGTGCTACTTAAATACCCTGGCAACTTCTGGCTCTTTGTCTTTATCTGAACAGATTTCAAGCATGCATAAATTAAAGCACTGCGTGTGATTCCCTGTTGAGAGAGGAAAGTAAACCTATATTTTTGCCTCTGATTGACAGAACTGCTTTCTTTTACCAGCTCCATTTTGTTTCTTTTTTAAAAAATCTGTTTAGCCTAGTGTTTTTCTTCTCAGGGAGAGGTAGACAGTTAATTTATCTAGGTTGCACATTTCACATCTTTTTCATTTGTTAAATTGTCTCTTGAGTGACACTTGAATACAACGTAAAATTTTTGGCATTTGCCTTTGTCTGAAATGATTTCAAGCGTGCATAAACTAAAGCACGGTTGGTGATTCCCTGCTGGGTGAGGGAAGATAACCTATATTGTTTTGTCAGTGACTGATAGAGTTGCTTTCTGTTACCTACTCCATTTTTTTCTGTCCTAAGAAAACTGCTTAGCCTGGTGTTTTTTGGTGTATGTGAAAGGCTGACACTTAAATTATATAGACTGTACATTTCACATGTTTTTTCATTGGTTAAATTGTATTTTGACTGACTCTTAAATACTCACTGAGATTATGGGCCTTTGTCTTTGTCTGAAAAGATTCAAACCTGCATAAACTAAAGCACTACTGGTGATTCTCTACTAGGTGAGAAAAGTACACCTATATTTTTGTGTCTGTTAATGATAGAGCTGCTTTCTGTTACCAGCTTTCCATTTGTTTTTTTTTTTTTTTTTTTTGTTTTCTTTTGTTTTAAGAAATCTGCTTGGCCTGTTTTTTTTTTTTCTTAGTGAATGTGATTGGTAGACACTTAAATTATCTAGGCTACTCAGAATGTGATTGGTAGACACTTAAATTATCTAGGCTACTCATTTCACATTTTTTCATTTGTTAAATTGTCTTTTGAATAATACTAAATACTCAGTGAAATTCTGGGCCTTTGTCTGAAGAGATTTTAAAGCCTGCAAAAACTAAAACACTGCTGGTTATTCCCTGCATGGAGAGGAAAGTTAACCTATATTTTTTGTCTATGAGTGGTAGAACTACTTTCTGTTACCTGCTCCATTTTTTCTGTTTTACAAAATCTGCCTGGCCTGTTTTTTTTTTTTTTTTTTTTTTTATTCTACATGAGAGGTATACACATACATTTCTAGGATGGACATTTCACTTGTCTTTTCATTGGCTAAATTGTCTCTTCAGTGATACTTAAATACTGAAGAAAAATCTAGGTCTTTGTCTTTGAAAAGATTTTAAGGCTGCTTAAACTAAAGCACTCCTGGTGATTCCCTGCTGGGTAAGGAAAGTAAACCTATATTTTATTGTCTTTGACAAAGCTACTTTCTTTTACATACTCCATTTTGCTTTCTGTTTAAAGAAATCTGTTTGAAATGTTTTTTTTTCAATGTGTGAGGTAGACACATATTATCTAGGCTGCCCATTTCACATGTGTTATTTCATTAGTTATATTGTCTGTTGAGTGATACTGAAGTACTCAATTAAATTATGGGTCTTTGGTTTTGTCTTCAAATATTTTAAAGCTTTCATAACCTAAAGCACTGTAGATGATTCAGTGCTGGGTGAGGAAAGTCAGAGCTGCTTTCTTTTACCTACTCCATTTTGTTTTCTATTTTAAGAAATCTGGTTGGCCTGGTGTTTCTGGTCTATGTGAGAGACAGACACTTTAAATTATCTGGGCTGCACATTTCACTTGTGTTTTCATTGGTTAAATTGTCTCTTGTAGTGATAACTAAATACTCAGTGAAATTCTGGGTCTTTTTCTTCATCTGAATAGATTTTAAAGCCTACATAATCCAAAGCACTGCTGGTGATTCCTTCCTGGGTGAGGAAAGTAAACCTAAATTTGTTTATATCTGTGACTGCTAGAACTGCTTTCTGTTACCTGTTCCACTTTGCTTTCTGTTCTATGAAACCTGTTTGGCCTGGTGGTTTGTTCAATGTAGAAGGTACTTTAAATTATCTAGGTTGCACATTTTGTCTGTTTTTCATTGGTTAAATTGTCTATTGAGTGAAACTTACATACTCAGTGAAATATTTTGTCTTTGTCTTTGAAAAGAATTTAAAGCCAGGATAAACTAAAGCACATCTGGTGATTCCCTGCTGGTTGAAGAAAGTAAACTTATATTTTTTTGTCTTTTACTGATAGATGTACTTTCTGTTACTTACTCCATTTTGTTTTCTGTTCTACAAAATCTGCTTGGCCTGGTAATTTGCGCTGTGTGAGAACTAGAGACTTAAAATAGCTAGGCTGCACATTTTACCTTTTTTTCTACTTTGGTTAAACTATCTCTTGAGTGATACTTAAACGCTCAGTGATATTCTGGGTTAATTTGTCTCTTGCGTGATACTTAAATACTCAGTGAAATTCTGGGCTTTGTCTGAAATGCTTTCAAGCCTGCATAAACTAAAATCCTGCTTGTGATTCCCTGATGCATGAGGAAAGTAAACCTACATTTTTTTTGCCTGTGACTGACATAACTGTTTTTTTTTTTTTACCTTCTCCATTTTATTTTATTTTAGTTGTTAAGAAATCTTTTTGGTTTCGTATTTTTCTTCTCCATTTTTTTTTATTTTATTTGTTAAGAAATCTTTTTGGTTTCGTATTTTTCTTCTATGTGAGATGCTAACACTTAAATTGTTTAGGCTTCACATTTCACATCTTTCTCATTGGTTAAATTGCCTCTTGAATGATACTGAAATACTCAGTGAAATTCTGGGCCTTTCTCTTTGTCTGAAAAGAGTTCAAGCCTATATAAACTAAAACACTGCTGGTGATCCCCTGCTGGGTGTTGAAAGTTAACCTATATAGTTTTGTCTGAGTCTGATTGAGCTGCTTTCTGTTACCTACTCCATGTTGTTTTCTGTTTTAGGAAATCTGTTTGGTCTGGTGTTTTTCTGCTGTGCGAGAGGTAGACAGTTAAATTGTCTAGGCTGCACATTTAATGTCTTTTTTATTAGCTAAATTCTCTATTGAGTGACACTGAAATACTGAAGGAAAATCTGGACATTTGTCTTTGTATGAAAAGATTTTAAAGCCTGTATAAACTAAAGCACCAGGGGCGAATCCCTGCTGGGTGAGGAAAGTCATAGTTGCATTCTATTATCTAGTCAATTTTTCTTTTCTCTTTTAATAAATCTGCATTTTGTTTTCCATTGTACAAAATCCTGTCCATTTTGCCTACATCGAATGCACTACAGACAGTGCATCGGGCAAGGTAGACCACATGTTCAGTCTGACAATCTGCACTGACATAAAAGGTGTGCTTCTGTTGCATAACCGGATGCATAAAAGATGTGCTTATATCTATATACCTACAGAAATTGCATCTGTTACATGGTTGAGTGCTTGATGCCACCTGACCATTGTTGTTCCTCTTCCTATTCCTAGGATGGCAAAGCAGCTGTTTTAAATTCATTCTGTTTTTAAAAAAGAAATTTGGTTTCTCCCCTACTATTTTTTTTTGATATGGTGGTCTACTGTTAGAATATTCCAATGCTTATTTACTATTTTGCTTATGTCAGTAGTATCTTGTTTGTAATACATTGGTATTTTAACCTCCTTAACTGCTGGCCATTCCTGTGTTGTTGACTAGCTTTCTGTTACCTGCTTCATGTTGTTTTCTCTTCTACAAAGTCTGCTTGGCTTTTTGTTTATGTTCTACATGAGAGGTATACACTTAAATTATCTAGGCTGCACATTTCACATGATTTTTCACTGGCTAAATTTTCTCTAGAGTGATATTTAAATACCCAGTGAAATTCTGGGCCTTTGTTTTTGTCTGAAAAGATTGCAAGCCTGCATAAACTAAAGCACTGATGATTCCATGCTGAGTGAAGAAAGTAAACCTATTTTTTTGTATGTGACAGGTAGAACTGCTTTCTGTTACCTGCTCCATTTTGTTTTCTGTTTTAAACAATCTGCTTGGTCTTGTCTTTTTGTTCCATGTAAGAGGTAAATACTTAAATTATCCAGGCTGCACATTTCACATGCTTTTCATTGGTTAAATTGTCTCTTGAGTGATAATTAAATACTCAGATAAATTCTGGGTCTTGGTTTTTGTCTGAAAAGATTTAAAGCCTGCATAAACTAAAACATTTTCTTTTCTGTTCTGCTTGGCCTGGAGTTTCTGTTCTATATAAGAGGTAGAAACTTAAGTTATCTAGGCTTCACATTTCACATGTTTTATCATTGGTTAAATTGTCTCTTGAGTGATAATAAGATACTCAGTGAAATTCTGGGCCTTTATCTTTGTCTGATAAGATTTCAAGCTTGCATAAACAAAAACACTGCTGGTCATTCTCTGCTGGGAGAGAAAAGTAAAGCTATATGTTTTGTCTGTGACTGATAGAGCGGCTTTCTGTTACCTGCTCCATTTTATCTGCTGTACAAAATCTGCTTGGCCTGTTGTTGTTGTTCTATGTGAGAGGTATACACTTAAATTATCTAGTCTTCACATTCCACATATTTTTTCATGGGTTAAATTGTCTCTTGAGTAATACTTACCCAGTGAAATTCTGGACCTTTGTCTTTGTCTTAAAAGATTTCAAGCCTGCGTAAGCTAAACCACTGCTGGTGATTCACTGCTGGGTGAGGAAAGTAAACCAATATTATTTTGTGTGTGACTGATAGAGCTGCTTTATCTTACCTACTCCATTTTGTTTTCTATTTGAAGAAATCTGCTTGGCCTGGTGTTAGAAATATGTTATATAAACTCCAAAGACAAGTTTTACTATAAGGAACAAAACCTATTCCATTAAAGGAAAGTACAGCTGTGAATCTGTAGGGGTTATATATTCAGCCTTATGCCAACAATGCCAAAGCTATTATATGGGAAAAACTGAAAAAATGCTCAAGCAAAGGATTTATGAGCATCAATACAATATGAGTAAGAAGACTAGCACAAATGCATTGGCAAAATACATATTAGAATACCCCCGACAGAGATTTCAATACATAGTCATATACTAAATAGGTAAGAATATTAGAAGTGGGCCCTGGGAATTAAAGCTGGAAGAGCGAAAGTTAATTTGGCAGATTAAAACATATGCACATATTCCACCAGGGCTTAATGAATATTGCTCTATTAAGTGCATTTTAAAACTGAAAGCCTTAGAAAGGTAAAGTTAGTTTAGGCTTTCAATTTGATGAAATAATGTATTTATGTATTTTTATATTTATATTCATATTTTTATGTGTTTAATTCATAAATGCTTATATTTTACTAAAATAATTATTTTAATAAATGAACTATGAAGCAGAATCAAGTGTTTTGTACAGTTGTTATTGTTGTTTAGTATATATACAAGACTCTAAGCTGATTTAACTTCATACATATGACAAAAGATACTGCTGTCTTTTTAAAATTCAATTTACCTTAAATTGCCTAACAGCTTAATTGATCACAGTATATAAAGCATGGAATCTTGGGTTTACATTGTCTGAAGAAGTTCATCCACTGTTTGAACGAAAGCACTAACAATAAACCAGCTTGGATTTTACAACTCGTTGCCTTTGTTTTTAGAAATTTGTTATATGTGAGTGGTAGGCATTTAAATTGTCTAGGAGTGATACTTAAATTCTCAGAGAAATTCTTGGTCTTTGCCTTTGTCTGTAAAGATTTCAAGCCTGCATAAATTAAAGCACTACTGGTGATTCCCTGATTTATTTTGCCTGATTCAGTTTGTTTTCTGTTTTAAGGAATCTGCTTGGCCTGGTGTTTTTTGTTCTATGTGAGAGGTAGAAACCTAAATTATCTGGGCTACACATTTCACATGTTTTTTTTTTTTTTTCCAATGGTTAAATTGTCTCTTGAGTGATAATTAAACACTCAGTGAAATTCTAGGTCTTTGTCTTTCTCTAAAAAAAAAATTAAAGCTTTCATAAACTAAAGCCCTGCTTATGATTCCCTTCTAGATGAGGAAAGTAAACCTATATATTTTTTGCCTGTGACTGATAGAGCTGCTTTCTATTACATTCTCCGTTTTGCTTTCTGTTTTAAGAAATCTTCTTGGCCTGGTGTTTTTTGTTCTAAGTGAGAGGTAAACACTTAAACACTTAAATTATCAAGGGACAATTGCACATTTCACATGTTTTTATTTCCATTGTTAAATTGCCTGTTGAGTGGCTCTTAAATACTCAGTGAAATTCTGGGCCTTTTTCTTTATCTGAAAGGATTTCAAGTCTGCATAAACTAAAGCAATACTGGTGATTCCCTGCTGTGTGAGGAAAGTAAACTTATATATATATATATTTCTGTGTCTGATAGAAGTGTTTTCTTTTACCGGCTCCATTTTGTTTTCTGTTTTAAGAAATCTGCTTGGGATTGTGTTTTTGTTCTATTTGAGAGGTAAACACTTAAATTATATACACTGCACATTTCACATGTTTTTCCATTGGTTAAGCTGTCTCTTGAGTAATACATAAATGCTCAGTGACTAAAGCCCTGCTTATGATTCCTTTCTAGATGAGGAAAGTAAACCTATATATTTTTTGCCTGTGACTGTTAGAGCTACTTTCTGTTACCTTATCCATTTTGTTTTCTGTTTTAAGAAATCTACTTGGCCTGGTCTTTTTTGTTCTATGTGAGAGGTAAACACTTAAACACTTACATTGTCAAGGCTGCACATTGTACATTTCACATGTTTTTTTTTTCCATTGTTAAATTGTCTGTTGAGTGGTTCTTAAATACTCAATGAAATGTTGTGCCTTTTTCTTCATTTGAAAAGATTTTAAGCCTGCATAAACTAAAGCATTGCTGGTGATTCCCTGCTTGATGAGGAAAGTAAACCCATATATTGTTTTGTCTGTGACTGATGGAGCTGCTCTCTTTCCTGCTCCATGTCACTTTCTGTCTTAAGAAATCTGCTTGGCATGCTGTTTTTGTTTTATTCAAGAGGTAGACATGTAAATTAGCTAGGCTGCATATTTCACATGTTTTTTCATTGGCTAAATTGTCTCATGAATAATACTTAAATACTGAATGAAATTCTGGGTCTGTCTTTGTCTAAAAAGGTTTCAAGCCTGCATAAACTAAAGCACTGCTGGTGATTCCCTGCTGGGTGAGGAAAGTAAATCTATTTTTTTATAACTGATAGAACTGCTGTTACCTGCTCTATTTTGTTTTCTGTTTTAAGAAAACTGTTTGGCCTGGTCTTTTTGTTCTCTTTGAGTGGTAGATGCATAAATTATCCAGGCTGCACATTTCACATGTTTTTTTCTTTGGTCATTTTGTCTCTTGAGTGATACTTAAATACTCAATGAAATTCTAGGCCTTTGTCTTTTTCTGAAAAGATTTCAAGCCTGCATAAACAAAAGCGGTGGTAGTGATTCCCTGTTGTGATTTCCCAGCCACCCTCTCTTTTGTTGATCTGCTTTTTAACACTGGCAATTTTAAGCTGCCTACCCCTATTGTCAATTGAGTTTAATAAGCTTCTCTTTTTCTGTACTGCTCTTTTATGTACTGGATTATTTATTTGCCTCCCCTTGTGCTTATATTGTAAAGGTGCATTTTGCCTCCCATTGTCTGCTGTACTTGATCTGACGTCATTATCTAGCAAGCGTTTGAATAAAGTAGTATATTTATATACTCTAGCTAACACTTCTTTTTACATCAAAAGAGGTCAGTGGATTTTCCTTCTTGTGCACAGGGATATAGCCTGGTCAATTTAGGGTAGGAAACACTTGAGATTTCTGAATGTAGTTTTATTGGCTGGAGGGCTTATTAATCAGTTTATCTTGTTTTTAGTGCCTTTATAAAGTCTGCACAATTTAGTGGCTTTTGGCTTATTTACTCGAAGTGAAGTACTTTTACTGAATAATCATACTTTCATAAGCTGTTTAAACTACTCTGCTGTTTCTGTATCTGCAAGTTTGTTTGTAGTAAAATTTTCCCCATTTTAAGTTTGTTTGTGGTAGCATTTTACTCTGGACACTCCTTACTGTGCATTTACATTAGGAGGACTCTAATTATTCATCTAGTGGCAGTAAATGTTTACCTGGTCTGAGTTGGGAAATACACAAAAAGGCTGTAAGTATTTGTTTTCAGTTCTCTGCACTTGATTTGCACTGTTGTGATACCTACATAGAATATATTAGATTCAGACCTGCCGTCTTACATTAAGAAAGGTTCCCCTGCACCCTTGTTTCATAAGAGTGTGGATCCAGCCTTGTCTGAGCGGGGGATTGCTGGAAGAAGGTACATTTTGTGATTTCCTATTAGTAGATTAGTTTAAAAGTATTTAATTTCACCTGTATTTAAGTCTCACGTTTCCACGGGTTTGTGCTGAGTTAGCTGGAGCTGTTCTGTGTTTGGCGTCCTTTGCCAGAGGTCTAGAGTGTTTCTAGTTTAATCTAAGGCATCTAAGACAGAAAACAAGAAAATAAATATATTTTATGATTATTCTATATATTATGAATTATATTTTATTGAAAAGCTGCATAATTTTTTTTTACTGCTTTACTGTTTGTGACTGCTTCATTCCGTATACCTGATTTCCACTGTTCTGATACCTACATAGCATATACTAGATTCAGACCTGCTAAATCTAGCCTGTTATTGATACACTTGAGCCATAAACTAGCTATCTTACATTTAGAAGGGATCCCCTGCACCCTTGTGGCAGAATAGTGTGGATACAGCCTTGTCTGAGCTGGAGATTACTGGAGTAAGGTTCATTGTGTCCTTTCCTATTTATAGATTAGCCTAAAAGTGTTTTAATTTCACCTGTATTTAAGCCTCGCATTTATGTGTTGCAGCGCATCATACATTAGGGGTTAGTAGTTCCCTGTATTGATGTAAATGCCTTGAAACTCGATTTTCCCTAGACATCTGTGAGTGGAACCCTCCCAAGCTTCTCTAATGCACTACGGGCTTGTCATTTTCACACTGAGCAGTGTTGCCACACTTATCATCCATAGCCTTCAATAGAACAAGCACCTTTGTTTGTCCTAGTGCAAAAACTTATCAAATACCCCACTCCCTTCCCTAATAGTACATATTGTAAAAACTTGCTATAATGGACGGGCAGTTTCCCATAATTTCACCAGCCAGCTTGATTGACATGGGCATCCTGAGGAAATGTAATAACTGCCTCATGTAAACTGACAACTACTTACTCCTAAAACAAATACCCTATTTGAGAGATGCAATTACACTAAGAAATTAGAATCAGTTTTCTCACATAACAACAAACTGGACATAAAACAGGTTGTCAGCACACACACTTTACCTCTCACACAAAATAAGGTCACGGCACATAAACCCACATACATGGATGTACTCACTAGAAGCCTACCAAAAGATTAGAGACCTCCCAAATGTAAATCTCATGGATAGACTGCTATGCAAATAGAAACCACTACACATAATAACACATGCACCAGTGTCTCATCAAATAAGCCCCTAAGGCAAAAGGCAAAACACCTTAAAACCTAATGCCTTGGTCATAGGTGACTCCATAGTGAGACACACAGATGACATTCTCATCAGGCTGTACAAGCCAGCTGCCTGTGAAGTGTCAGGATCCATCAAATCACACATGCACTCTCAAGTCAGTCAACAACAACTGCCATTATGACTTTGTTATAGTCAATGTTGGGGTGAATGACTTGAGACATACCTCTCTGGACAATATGAAGAAATACATGACTGAACTTTCAGATTATGTGTCCCAGGTAGGTTTGAACCTAGCCCTAAGCAGACTTCTACCTTTACCCAGGATGATGCCACAATATAAACAAAAAATGATCAACTTCAACAATTGTCTTAGCTTGCGGTGTCAGTCCATGAGGATTCAGTATCTGTCAGCCTGAGAAGACATGGTTGAAAGGCCATGGTGTTTTGTCAGAGATGGTCTGCACTTGTCTCTTCTTGGCTTTCAGATACTGGCAAAGGTGCTTGCTTCCACATAGTGCGTTTTTTAGGCAATGTCGAAACAACAAAATTTCTGACATAAAATCCACTCAAGGCAAACTCAAGCTACTGCTGCTTAATGCTAGTAGTCTGAACATGAAACTGCACTCCCTGGAAGCACTCCTCACCTTGGAAGATGCAGACATCTGTACAGTCATTAAAACATGGTTCAAGGCTGTGGAAAGGTCCCCGGCCATGCAAGGCTACAAAGTCTTTAATACATTCAGACTTCAGAATGAGCATGAAAGAACCAAAGGTGGAGGTATATCCATCTACGTTAAAGCCAAGTGCACCTCAAGATGGGTCAAACAGTATGACTCTCTTGAACTACTCCATGTCCAATTAACTAAAGAAAAAATACCCTACCAAATTATTACGAGCTATAGGTCACCTACCATAAACCAAGAAATGTACACCATCTTCCTGGACTTGCTGGAGTCATTTGCCATTTAGCCTCAGACCTTAGTTATGGAAAATTTCAACTATCCTTTCATTGCCTGGGTGACATGCAAGAGCACAGACATGCTTGCCCAGAGGTGCCTGGACTTTGTCAATATGAATGCTCTGGAACAGATTGTATGCACCCCCAAAAGGGGCTCAAATGTCCTAGACATAGTACTCACCAACATGGGGGGGGGTCACTATAATCCCCCTGTGTGATGCCATTCCTGGTAAGATTGGATCATAAATTAGTCTCATTTGAAGTAACTACTGGACCTGTCACCACCACAGGAGCAAAAAAACAAAACCTTTTCCAAAGCAAACTACAGCCTACTAAGTGATGGTATAAAATGTTTTATACTCCCAGGAATCACAGACAACAATCACTCCTATGCAGAGGTGTAAACAAATGCCCTGTATAAACACTAAAGCAACTGTGCAGACCCGGCTGCACCTAACCGGATAAAAAAACAGGTTCTCCCTGAAAAACAAGCCACCCTGGTGGACCTCAAGTATAAACAGGTGATATAACAAAAAGAAGAAATTAAGAACAGGAGGGAACTGACCCAGCAAAAAAAGAATTCCCTCCACAGCTTGAACAAGCAAATCAGAAATCTTGTTAAGTCCTCTAAAGGTAATTACAAAGCTAAAATAGCATTCCTAGCTAAGGATAATCATAAGGCATTCTTTTACTACATCCTAAATCTAAAAGGGAATGCCCAGCTATTTGCCAAACTGGTAGTAGATGGTACTACTCATGCTATACTGGAGGAAATTGCCAACCTGCTAGTTGACAGATTTGGCGCAAACTTCACTTCCCTGTCTGCACCAGCCATACCTCAAAGCATACCTGACTTCAGTCCTCTGCCTAGTATCTCTAATGATCAGGCCATATCTTCCCTCTACAAGGCTAAAACATGGCCACAATAGGACCAGATAACGTTAATTCCAGGTTGCTTATTAAGCAATCTAAAACAAGACCCAGTGAACCTACTTGTTTTAATCATAGCCTGAGAACTGGCTTTGTTCCAGCAAAGTGGAGAACTGCAACAGTAATCTCCTTGTATAAAGTGGGGCCTTCAACTGACCCTGGGAACTATAGACCCATAAGTCTAACGAGCCTCATCTGCAAGGCCATGGAATGAATCATCATGGACCTTATTAACAAGGACATACGTGACCTTCAAACTCTAGACCTAATCCAGTTTGGCTTTGTTAAGGGTAGATCATTCTTAATAAACCTAGTAGACTTCATTGAGAAAGTCACCAAAGCCCTGGATGAAAGATAGTACATACTGCCTATCTAGACCTAGCCAAGGCTTTTGACAAAGTACCCCACTCAGGTATCATTGAGAAACTCTCCCAGCTGGGGATCAGCCCTTACATCATTACATTGGTAGCCAATTGGCTCACTGACAGAATGCATACTGGCAAAATTGGTGACTCCACTTCTACCAGCAGACCTGTAACCAGTGGCATACCTCAAGGATCTGTGTTGGACCTTTTACTGTTTGTAATCTATTTCTCAGAAGTGCAGGCTAAAGTAGATGGCCTTTAACTTACCAAGTTCACTGATGATTGCAAATTGAGTGCAATGACTGAGTCCCCCAATGATGTCAACATATTACAGGAGGATAAAATAAAAACACTATCTGTGTTCCTTGTAGTTCCCAACAGTTCACTCCATATATCCATTGAATTAAATCCACAAAATGCATGCATTTTCAAAGGCCCATTCAGAAGTAAAGATTTGAAATGCAGTTTAATGAGCAAAAAAGTTATTATATAAAAAAATATATATAAATATATATATATATATATATATATATATATATATATATATATATATGTATACAGTGTACATCCAATAAGCTCTTTCATCTCAATAGTTTGAAACTTCATCAGATATTACAGAATGAGCTAACAAAGACAAGTGACTGGTGCTAAAGTCACAGTCTAAAACTAAACACAAAAAAGTCATTGTTATCCCCTTTGGCAAAGCATAACTCTTTTCCTATTACAATATTGATAGCACTCCCTTAAGTTCAAACCCAGTGGTGTGAGATCTGGGAACACAGGTAGACAGCAATCTGAACTTCGATCACTAACTTTCCACAGTGGTAAGTAAAGTATTCTATGTTGTGCATCTCATAAGTAAGGGCATCATATCCAGGACTAGGGATGTTATAACTCCACTGTACTCAACCCTCATCACACCATTAATAGAGTACAATGCTCCCTTCTCCATGTTCCTCAGCAGATACCTGCAGCAGCTGGAGAGACCACAGAGGTTTCTCACCAAGAAAATACAGGGCCTCCAAACCATGACTTATGTGGATAGACTGAAAGCCCTATCATTGTACTCTGTATCATATAGGCTGCTGAGAGGTGATTTGTGCCTGGCCTGCAGGACAGTCTTTGACCCTGCCGTGATGGAAATGCTGCACATCTGCAAGTCAAGTGACTCACTCTAGGGATCTTAACTTAGCCTGTGACATTAACAGAACATGCTGGAGAGACAGATATATCTCCAAGAGATTGCCGCTACTCTGTAATAGACTTTCAGTTCACATGAAGCAGAGCTACTCACTAAACCTATTCAAGGGCAACCTAGACAAATGGATGGGAAACTGCAAAGTTACCCCTGGAGTGGCATCCATGTCCCTCATGGATACGGGTAGTTGGTGTTAATCATAGACTTGCTCTACAAATTACATCCTTCTAACCAAGGACAATTAAGGCATCTGTGGATTAACATGGCTAGGCTTCTAAGGTTCTAGGGCCACTAGCCTAGTAATCTCCTATGAACTTATGAACCTATGTGGATAGTTGAGATGTTTATTGTATTTATTTATTTGACATTTGTTTATTGGGAAAGTCCGAATCGGCCAGAAAGTGCTCATTTTTAGTGGAGACCCAGGGAGAAAAGCTCCACAATCTCATTCTTTCAAAAATCAATTACATGTATTTTAAATCACAAAGTATCATGTTACACTACAAAACAGGAGTGAAAAATGTTGTAAAGAGAACAACATAAAACATATGTTTCATAATAGAGTACAATGAAAAACAGTAACATGAATTGAAGAAAATATTTGAGGAAAAACTCATTAGTCATATTATTTTTTACATATATTAGTATGCAATAAATGAGACCTGAAACAAGTCTAGTAAGATATTTAGAAGAGATATTAGAGATTACATGATTAGAATAGTGGGGGGAAATCGATGTCTTAGTATGATAAATGGGGTTCATGTTAGGGTTACAGAAGGAAGTAAGGATGGAGACAAAATCAGATTATTAGAAGAGTGCAGGGTAGGT
This sequence comes from Protopterus annectens, assembly GCF_019279795.1. Taxonomy (NCBI): domain Eukaryota; kingdom Metazoa; phylum Chordata; order Ceratodontiformes; family Protopteridae; genus Protopterus; species Protopterus annectens. The sequence continues at coordinate 1,453,372,934 of NC_056746.1, read as the reverse complement.
TGTCTTTAGGTAGCTTAAGTGAATATGGAAGAAAGAGAAAATGGTAGATGAATGTTCTGCAGGGGGAAAGTGGATATGGTAAGGTAGTTGGAAAAGCAAAAGAAATGAGTGGAGTAGAAGGTTGGAGAGGGTTGTGAGGTATGAATTAGGCTGAAGGGTGTGAGTGAAGTATAGTGAGTAAGTTCAGTCATGATTGGCACAGGACCAGGTCCATGATTTTGTAATGCTGTGGGAAAAATGGCGCTTCAAGATAAGTGTCATTACTATTTTCACTGTGCTGGCAATGATCCACCAAATATTTTTGGTTGTATTAATCTGGCTTTGTGGTTGGAGTTGGCTGGATTAAATTAATTGATCCTCTTGTCATTTTCTCAGTTTATAAAGTCACTTTATGGCTTGGCAAGGCTACTGTGCATTTATAAGAAGTAAATGGACTACTTAATGGGGCAACTGATATGCACAGACAGTAGGCATAATTGCTGTGACTGTTTTCTATGGAGAAAACTGGTTATTCATCTGCTGCTGTTTGCTTATTTTGGTTTTGCAGGACTAATAGGTGAAGCAATGTGCAATATCTTAATGTGTGGCAATTGTTTGGAAAAAAGATGAAGTACATGGACATTCTCTTTTATCATGATCTTAGCATCTGAATTGTAGACAGAAGTGGATATAATTGCTTGATGAGGTTGTTTGAGTGAAAGTAATGGACCCTGTTGTCCCTTGCTCAGTTTAACACTCATCCTTCAAAAAATAAGACATAAATGCATCGCAGAATACCCAGACCTTCAGAACTTCTGGGGGCTGGAAGCTCTCACACACCAAGGCTGTATAAGTAGATTTTGACATTGGCTTAGTAATCACCTCTTCTATGAACCCTACCTTGTATAAAACCAGCCCTGTTCAGAGGTGTACACAGAAAGTCTCTGTACTTGTGTGAGGAGCTGTGGATGCATTCCTCTTAAACCTCAAAGGTCAGTATGGCTTGTGTTGTGCCAGGGACAGTGTGGTCATTAGTTTTCAAACTTTCCTCCAAATTTCAAAGGATTTCATGGAGTGTCTCTATATCATTATAGGAGCACTGTACTGTCCCTTGAAGTAGCAAGTAGGAATTATTATCATAATTATTACTTTTCTCCATTTTCTTCACAACCAAACATCTGCTGCATATATATTTATATATGATGGCTATCTTTTGTGGGAGAGTAAATAAGCATGCTTTTTGTATGTGTTTGACAGCAAATGTGTTCTGTTCTCTTTGTCTTTTCAGTTCTGTTTCAGTCTAACATCATAAGGGTACATAGAAGGTGGTGGTATTTTGGGAGTAAGGGATGAAGAGGTATGTTGTATATAAATATGTCAGTAATAGATTGAAATATGACTGGGATTTATGCCTTATTTATTTGTTTATTTATTGGTATATTTTTACCAGGAAAGTCCACTGGACCAAGCGGAGCCCATTTTCAGTGGAGGCCCGGGGAGAAAAACTCCACATAAATCACAAATAGGATCTTTAATACATCGTAAGGCACACATTTTGAGTATATACAGCACAAGTGGAGGAAAAAAAAATCTTAAAACATTAGTAGATTCAGAATATATACAAACACTTGTTACACATCTAATAACACTAATTATAATGTGGTACAACTATAGCTGAGGTAGTAGTATGGGTGAATATAAGAGCTTATATACACACACAGTTGATATACACATAATAAAACTAATTACAATGTAGTACAACTACGGTTGAAGTAGTAGCATTTAGAAGATGCTTGAGAGTTAGAGCTGGGGAAGACATTAAGAGGCTATAGCAGTGAAGTTGTAGCAGTAATAGTATATGAGAGGAAATGAAAGGAAGAGTAAGGGAAGGAACAAGTAAGAAGTTGTGAGTGATAACAGTAGAGGTTAAAAGTGTAGGAATGATAGAGATGGAGGTTGGGAGAGAAGGTCATTAGTAGTAAAAGAAGTATATGAGTACAAGGAGAAAAAGGGGAATGGTAGGAAGGCATCGAGATTTAGGTAATGGCTGGAGTAGGCTTAGTGCAGTTGCAGTTCCATTTGAAGTGAAGGAGGGTACGTAGGGCGGTTTTGAAGGAGGCAGTACATTCAATTGAGTAAATGCCTGGGGAAGGCTGTTCCAGGTTTTAGCTATTACCCAGGAGTAATAGATTTAGATTTATTACCACAGGAGGTTGCACAGAAAGTGACAACCTGTTTTGAGGTGGGAGGTTGGGAGCAGGTACTATTCTCCAGATATACATGTCTTCACAAGCATTTGCTTTCTCAAATGTATTGTGAAGTGGTGTTCAACTTTGAGCATTAAAAGTTAGATATAACTTACTCCTTCCTTGAAACAAAAAAGTAGGATTGAATTTCTTTTACAGACACATAATTTTTGTTTAGGCCATCATTGGGTCGAAAGGTTTGAAAAAAGTTCTAAAATCCACCTCAGAGCATCTATAACCCTATGGTTTCAGGGTGCCTGGCAGGTACCTGCTTAATTTAGTTATTACAAGGTAGTCTTGGGGCCAGATTCAAAAAGAGTTGCTCTCAGTTTAAGTGATTTACTTCAGTATAATGCTTATCCAGAAACATACTTACACTGGGGAACAGATTCCAAAATACCTGCTCTTAGTAGTCACTTACACTGAGAGTAAGGCTTTTGGAATCAGGCCCTTGATCAGTTAAGATGTGCTGAAATAATTCAGTAAAAAAAAATAGTTGAAGAGTAAGTCTGAATTTCTTTCTGTTATGGTTTTTGTTCAGGCAATCATGTGATGAAAAGGTTGTTTTAAAAAAAAACTCAAAAATGCATTTCAGTACATCTAGAAACTTCACGATTTCTAGGGACCCAGCAGGCCCCAGACCATGACTTAATGTTGTTATTTCCACTGCAGTTATTACAGTGTAAAGTCTAAATTTCTTTCTTTGACCATAGTTTCAGACTTCCGGCTTAATGCAGCTCTTTCCTCTGCAGTTGCCAGAGTGCAGTTGAGAACATGTTGGAGAAATGAATGAACTGCAAAATGAATGAGTAAATAACTGCAGGAAAAAAACACTGAGTATTAAGACAAATTGTGAGAAAAAAGGAAGAAAAAATGCAAGGCTAATAAGGGCCCTAGTTGTCATTAACCTAGTATTCATCTATGGAATTATGAACCTATGAGTCTGGATTGTGAGAGTAAATAGTGTGAGGAGGCCAGGATGGGTTGGGCAAAGGGTGGGTTGGAAGCAATGGAGGTTTTTAGTCTAGGACACCAGTTTACCTAAGGATGGCTCTGTTACTAAGTACAAAAACAAAGCAATTCAAATAAATATTTATTTCATACTAGGAAACTCTTTAAACAAAACTTGAATTTCTCCTGATAGTTTTGCTAACTTAGTATTCTGTTTTTAAAAAATTGCTTTTAATCTTCTACAGATGCACACAGATCTTTTGAACTTTTCATATAAATTATGAAAATTACAAACAGAATAACTGCATTAACTGGAAACCAGAGTAACAATCATGAGCATAACACATGAAATTTCAAGTAATGAAAATGAGTCTTCATTATTTTAGTAAACATAAATAAATGGCATCGTCCATGATGATCAGTTTGGTGCAAACCAAGTGCAGAATCTATTTTTTCCTCCATGTTGTGCATGGTGAGTATAAGCATGATGCATGATCTCATATGTCACCGTTCTGAGAATGGAGTTCATGCCCATTATAGTTTGGTCATTTTTATATAAGGTGTGATGGCCTCCATAGCCAGGCCAGTAAGCTAGGAGCCTCAATCCTCACCACTGGCACCAATGAGAGACAGTCAGTAAGAACCAGAATGGATTTGCAGAGTATTTTCAAATGCAGCTCTCTGTATCAACCAAAATTTTCCTCAAGAACACACAGGGAACACACTCCAGACCTGGACTCTGTCTCTCCAGATCCCAAACAAGATTCACTTTGGAACACTGTGTCCCAGTTCCAAGTAGCTGACACACCCACACCTACATTTTGATTTTCTGACACACACACACTCCTAGGAAAGGCTGACACAGATTTACTAGCTATACCCCTTCTGCCCAGACTGTAAGGTAATCACACTGCTACTAGTCAACTATTGTAAGGTGCTTACAAGGTTATTCAGTTATATTGAGTAAAACAATACTAATGTAAATGGTAGAGTGTAACCAAAGAGGAAAGGCTTTTTGGAGTGGCCAAGGCATCATTAAAATAAGCACAAGTACTCTCAAGATGTTAAAAATATTCTCTAAAAGACCAGCCACAATAAAAGGTATAAAAATATGTAATAATAAATACTAAAATAGAAAACATGAGAATACCAAGTGTCTAAGTACAATAAACATTAGAGTTTTAATCACAGGAGAAATAAAAATAACACAGTTGGACAGATTCAAACAGTTGCAGAAAAGGAGTGCTTAACTAATCTTACTCTATTTTCTGACTGTCTAAAGAATAACTGTTCCCTAACTAACATAATTAATACAGCAAGGCAAGCTAGGATGCTTGATATTTATTTCCACAAGGCTTGGTGATGAACTTCTAACTAAACTAACTGAACTGTGATAACTGACATAGATCTTTATATCAGGTTCCAAAGAAATCAAAACAAAACACACTTCTGTGAGAGTTCCATCCTCTCAATGCTGCTTATGGAATGACATCACATCTGATCACCTGACTCTGGTACAATACACACTCAGACCTTTGCTAAGATCTGTTGCAGTATCTGAAAGCCATAGAACAATTTCAAAACTTCTACTCTTCCTTTCCGGATTTCTTTGTTTAAACATATACATTTAATGAGTTATAATAACACTGTTGATAACGTTTTAACACAGGTGTCTATACAAGTCAGTGTGATATTCTAATGACACAAAATTATTTACAAAACTCCAGCTAATCATGCTGGCATATGTTACACATGCACTGTCATATTCCCTGGCATAGATGGCAACACTTCACATCGCATCAGGTGCCTCATTAGCTATCTCTATCAAGCCTCGTAAGGTAGGATCCAAAAGCTGAGCCTATCGAAACTCTACCTTAGTGACCCCTCCTAGCTCCCCTTCTACAGGAAGCCTAGTATCTTATGACAGTAGTGCCTCACTGTCAGCCTGGGAACTTCCACTCACCTCTGTCCTTGCAGTCACCCTGTCCATGGGAACATCAGTACCTACCAGCAGATGTGGCTTACTTTCAGGTTCACTGCTACAAGGTAGCTCCCTCCCTGAAATAGAAACATCACCAGCCCCAGCTTCAGGAGTGGAGCCTGTCTGGATCTTCCTCAGGCTACCTGACCCACATGCATGTCTCCAGGCCTGACTGAGTGTAACTGCATGCACACAAGGTACTGCATTATCAAAATCATTTCCTATCAAGACTTCTGCAGGAATATCCTCAAACACAGCTACCTGCTTGCTTCTTTTTCTACCTTCCCAGTCAAGGTGAACCTTGGCCAAAGGTATTTGGATGAGATCGCTCCTAAAGCTCTGATTGGAGTGGACTGCCCAAGCAAATACTGCACCTCTTTAACCACTGAAGGCTTCACAATAGTTATGTCAGAGGCTGTGTCTCTGTTAGCAGTGGCCTGTCTTTCATCCACTAAGATAGGATACAAACTCTGGTGATAGTTTTTATTCCTGTTGTCTCCAGACAAGTTACTACTGGCACATTGTTATTCTCACTTGCTGGCTCCCTCACCTTTTGTTCCCCATCTTGCTTCAATGGACATCTGTGTGCTACATGGCCCCTATGGTTACATTTAAGACATCTAGCCCCTACTGCTGGCTATGTACCTGACCTAGTGGCTTCCCCTGTTACTGGTAGAATCTGTTGGGGTGATTTAGGCTGCCCACCATGGGTTCCCTTATGTGCAGCACTGGGTATCCCTTTCTTGTGCAGTAAAGCTCTGTTTGCTAAGGAAAGATCCCCTTTTCTCCCCAGCTCATCTGAAGAGTTACACTCCTGCTCTGCCAACCAGATTCTCATGTCCTCAGGTAACGTATTAAGGGCTTGTTCCCTCAACAAAAGGTCTGCCAGTCTTTCAAAAGTGGTGACCTGACACCCACTCACCCACCTACAAAAATACATGTTTAATTCAGCAATAGAATCACATACACCTTCATCTGCCTTATGTCTATGCTCACAAAACTTTTTTTTTCTGAAAGCTTCAGGTGTTAACTAATAATAGTTCAATAAACATTATTTTACTCTATCATAGTTTAAACAATCAGTATCAGACAGTTTAGAAACAGCAGCAGTTACAGCTTTACTATGGAGTAAGGGGAACTAGGAACTGTATCCAGAGCTGTTGGTCAACATTATACTGTTTACATTTTCTTTCAAATATATGAATAAAACTATCAAAGTCATCTCCCTCTGCAAATTGTGGAAGAAATATACTGACCTTTATTGCTTCTGAGGTCCAGTTGTTCCCATCCCCATTACCTCCTAGACCCTGACGAAGGGTCAACATTTCTCTCTCTTGCTGATGATGCTTCTCCTTTTCTTCAACCTCCAAATGCTGCAGTCTCTCTTTGATCTCCAAATGCTGCAGTCTCTCTTTGGTCTCATATTGATGCTGCTTCTCCTTTTCTTCAGTATCCTAATGCAGCAGTCTCTCTTCTGACTGTAACACCAACATTTGCTTTCCAATTCATGCTGACGCTTCATCTCCTTTCTTCAGCCACCAGTTCAAGTCTCTTTAACTCCAGATGGAATTTTAAGTCCTCTGAGGTAAAGGCGAACTGTCCTGTTTCTGAACACAGCCCATCCCTAACACCAGACAGGTTGTCCACCTGACTACTGGTCTGTGCTTCATGTGCTGAAATCATTTCCTCTTTAGTCTGGTTAGCATGCACCAGTCCTTTGACTTCACACACCTTTTCCCAACTGTTTTTTTGTCAGCTTACCATAATCTTCTACTGACATCTTTGCCCACTTTCCTTGACTAAGCTAAACTAACAAAACAAATAAAACTGTTGTGAAAATGAAACTCTAAATGTTTGCCTTGTGGCTGTTGAGAGTACACACACCTTCAGTGACAACTGGCCACAGCCTACTGAAGTTCAATTAATATCCCACCACTAACACCAATATGTGACAGCCTCTCTACCCCAGGCAAATAATCTAAAAGTCTCAATCCTCACCACTGACACTGGTGAAAGACAGTCACTAAGAACAAGAATGGATTTACACAGTATTTTCAAATGCACCTCTCTGCATCAACCACAGTTTCCTCTCCAAGAGCACAGAGGGAACGCACTCCAGACCTGGAACTGGACAGTCTGTCTCTCCAGATACCAAACAATATTCACTATGGAGCACTGTGTCTCAGTTCCATGTAGCTGACATACTCACACCTGGGTATTTGATCTTGATGCATACACATACTCCTGGGAAAGACTGAGACAGATTTACTAGCTGTATCACTGCTGCCCAGAATATAAGGTAACCACACTTCCACCAGCCAACTATTCTAAGGTTTTTACAAGGGTATCCATTTATACTAAGTAAAACAATACTAATATAAATGGTAGAGTGTAACCAAAGCAGCAAGGCTTTTCAGAGTGGCCAAGGTGTCATTAAAATAAGCACAAGGACCCTCAAGATGTTAAAAGTATTCTCTAAAAGACTGGCCACAGTGAAAGGTATAAAAATATTTAAAAGTAAATAATAAAATAGAGAACTTGAGAATACTAAATATCTAAGTACAATAAACACAAGAGTTTCGATCACAGGAAAATAAAAATAACACAGTTGGACAAATTAAACAGATGCAGAAAAACAATACTAAACAAATCTCACTGTATTTCCTGACTGTCTAAATAATAACTGTTCCCTAGCTAACTTAATTAATGCAGCAAGGTAAGATAGGATGCTGAGGTCCAGAAGGCAAGGTGATGAACTTGTAACTAAACTAACTGAATTGTGATACCTGACATAGATGTTTATATCAGGTTCCAAACAAAACAAACAAAATTGCTGTGAGAGTTCCATCCTCTCAGTGCTGCCTATGGAATGACATCATATTTGATCACCTGACTCTGATATAATACACACTCAGATCTTTGCTAAGATCTGTTACAGTATCTGAAACTCATAGAACAATTTCAAAAACTTCTGCTCTTTCCTTCCAGAATTCTTTGTTTAAACATATACATTTAAAAAGGTTATAATAATATTGTTGATACATTTTTAGCAGAAGCATCTGTACAAGTCAGTGTGATAGCTGAATGACACAAACTTGTTACAAAACTCCAGCTAACTATGCTGGCATATGTTATACGTGCACTGCCCTATTTTCCCTGGCACAGATGGCAGTACCTCAGATTGTCACAGAAGGACATTTTGTTTACTGCAGCTTTAAATATGAAAGAGATGCAAATGAGTCAGAGCCACACAAAATGTTGTTACATGACCCAGCATTTTTATACATAAAGCTGCATTTATTTCCTTCAAAGATGTCTTTGTGTCAAAAAAAAAAACAACTGCTTATATTAACTGATTGGTAACACATGTTCAATGGTTGTGAAATACTTAAGGATTTTGGAAAGATTTTTCCAAATCTTGAGCAGGAATTTTGGTCAGATAAGTTCATATTAAGTATGATTCTAATGCTATTTAATGATCTTCTTCCATTATGTATATATGTATGTATGTATGTATGTATGCAAGGATTAATTACCCGTTATGTAGTGTTTGTTAATTATACCATAAAAAGTTATAAAAAATCAGGTCTATTGATTTTGCAGAAATTATTAATACAGTTAATATTCTAAATAAAATGTATTCCACTATACTTGCTTTAAGAGCTAAAGGGGAAAATTAATGTCAAGTATTGGACAAAATTGTCTTCATTATTTTACAAAATGAAAGATAATTATTTAAGCATTTATAGTACTATCTGATGAATAATTATTAATGTCTTAAGCAAATCCTGCATAGTGTAGTTAATTGAAAAGTTTAATGTCAATCATTAGATTAAATGTGAAATAATTAAGCTACAAAATTATAGATTTATTATGCTATTACATTTTGAAATGTAACTTTTCTTGAATAGATATAAATGTTTAGTTTATGATTGCATTTTGTATTTTTGAAGTATAAATAAAGATATTTTAAATTAAAATCATACGTTTATTTGGGGGCTCCACCCTCCCCTTCAAAATCTATTACTATATATATATATATATATATATATATATATATATATATATATATATATACTAACTTCATGGTTATTCAACTACCATGTAAGGGCAGTCACATTAAGAAAACAAAACTACAAGGAAGATGACAAAGGCCATATCTGGTCAAAAGGGAAACTTCATTCTAATTACCTTGTTGATTTTATTGACTGCACCCATACACGTGTGTATGTATACATATGTATATATATATATATATATATATATATATATATATATATATATATATATATATATATATATATATATATAGCTACCTACAAGTGTTTTTGCAGGGGGAAAGCCCCACCCCACCCCCTGCTAATTATATATATTAACTCAGAGATTGCACAATCTATGTTGAATGGAAAATTCCCCCATCGGGAATTCTTAATCTCACACACCTGTTGACTGCCTGTGTGCTGCGATCAAATAATGTCAGCCAAACAGGTGTTGGTGTAGATGCGCAGTCGATCCAGTGCCTACACCCATATGTATGGGTTCTGGTCATTTTCTCAAACGTTCATTTGTCTGACAGAGTGAAAGTCCATTTAAGAGAATGTTTGTTTTATAACAAGTGCATTTTGTGAAAACAGGTTAGTGGGTTTGTATTAAAAGTGTGTGTGTGTGTGTGTGTGTGTGTGTGTGTGTGTGTGTGTGTGTGTGTGTGTGTGTGTGTGTGTGTGTGTGTATGAGTATTTGCAGGTTAAGATTAGAGTCAGGGGATAGATTAGGTGCTTGTATTAGTGTTTCCCGGTTAGGGTTAGAGTACGGTAAAGGTCAGTGAATATATTTGTGCTTTGTGTGTGCACGTGTGAGCACCTATCTTGTATTAGTATTACAGAAAAGATTATTTTAAGGTAAAGTGTTTGGTTATGGGCAGGTGAACTATTAAAATGTATTATTAAGATTGTGTAGGGTTTAACTGAATTTCTTAAATGGATTAGTGACAAAGTCTTTCAGTATCATCATTTTCATCTGCAGTGGTGAATTAGCATCTGCTTGGTCATATAATAAACAATCTTCTTTAACTGTTTCAGTATTCAACAATACTACAAATTGTTATAATTGAACAGATTTTTTGCTTGATCCCAAATATTACATTTACCATCATCCCTACAGATGCCACCACCATGGTGGTTGTCTCTAAATTTTATTCAGGGACCAATGCCTCAATACTGCTATCACAATAAGCACAGTTTCAACAAAGGAAAGTATTTAATAAAACTATTCTTCAATAATCCTACCAAAAATCTTAATGAACACCATACATCTTCAGTGTTGAATACTGAATCTTTCAGGATGTACACAAATAACCCACTACAATTGTTCAGTTATTTACCTTAACTATGGAATGACTATGGAAGCCATCCTTCTATGAGAAGCAACACGAGATCGCCTGTCTGAGGCATTCTTGATGGAGTGTCAGTGATTTGCATTATGGTAAACCTCACTGATTCAGAGAATGCACTGTCTCTAATGCAGTATGCAGGTACCAGCCTTGGCATAGGCAGGAGTTTTCCTGGTAAAGCCAAATGCAAGTGCATCAGTCCAGGGTTTAGATAATATTCCAGAAATGGCATCATTACCCAAATAACAAGGTGAAAAGATTCAGAGAATTACTCTATTACATTATTTTTCACACAGGGAAGAAAACAAATTTATTCTATATTTTGACAGTGATCATCAATTCACACCTATGAATGGATTGGGGATTCTAGTGTCACCGCAGGTAGGTATCATATAGCCATCCATGTGTGTGTGTGTGTGTGTGTGTGTGTGTGTGTGTGTGTGTGTGTGTGTGTGTGCACGCGCGCACGTGTGTGTGTGTATGTGAATGTGTGCATGCATGTGTGCGTGTGTGTGTGTGTGTGTGTGTATGTGAATGTGTGCATGTGTGTGCGTGTGTGTGTATGTGAATGTGTGCATGCACGTGTGTGTGTGTGTGTGTGTGTGTGTCTGTGTGCAAGTGTGTACATATGTGTGTGTACCTGTGCAACTGCATATATGGATGTGTATGTGTGTGTTTCTGTGTGCAAATATGTATGTATATGTGTGCACATGCGTGTGTGTGTGTGTGTGTGTGTGTGTGTGTGTGTGTGTGTGTGTGTGTGCGTGTTTGCTTCTGTATGTCCATGCGCACATATTGCAAGATACCTGATAAGCTATGATGTTGGACTCATAGTTAGAACACTAGCATGGTCAGGTGTGACATCTCATTGCTCTATTCATTGACATGGTGATGAGATGATATGGTGAGGCATGCGCAAACTGACAAAATCAAAGTAGCCTGTCTGTTCTGAAATGTACTTCCTCAGTAGTTGCTTACCTTAGCTGTTTTGCTGTCATTTAACTTTGCATTCTCACTTTGCTTTTTAAGGAAAATCTCTTGCAAAAAATGTCCTCCATAGCCATAGCATGCTTCACCCTCATTCATTACTCTGAAGGAAGTTCTGCTTCTTTGATGCCATTCTGTCATCACACTGGGGTCAGCAGAATCCATTACTTAGATAGCAAGTGGGAAAAAAGTGAACAGATACAGGATTTTCCGAATGGGCATTTTTTTGTCTAATTTTCAACTTTGGTGTTAGTTACATGTTGTTGGTTAATCTAGACTTCAAATCCCCATGCATTCCACTTTTCATTTTATGTGGTAGAAATATGAAGGATGCTTCTGTTTCACTGTTACACGTGCACGTCATGTGCGGCACAAAGTCCATAAATTTTAATTGCCTCTGATTTTCCTTAATGTCAGTGAATATTGCCATTCATCTGTTCATTATTTTTGCAGAATGTCTGATTTTGCCTCCTTTTTACCTTGTCCATTCCTTGTAAAACTTTTGATTTTCTAATAAATCACTGATATTTACAGTCTGGCACAAATGCTAGATATCAGAGTTTATATGGTGATAGATTCATAGGTAAGCATTAGGCTAGCTGCCTTCCAGGCCATTTAAGCCTAGCTAATTTCCCTTTTTGTGCATGAAATAACATCTCATTTAGTCACAGATTGGCCATTCTCATTCCATAGGTTCATAGGATGATACTAGGGTATTGGCTCGGAGGCCCTTATAAGCCAAGCCAAGAATTTCGCCCATGTTCCCACAAAGTCAGCACCTGTCCAGCAGGGACATAGGTGGGATTCCAGTGGTGTATTTTCTGTTTCCTATGCAGTTGTCCAGGTTCCTCTTAAAGAGAGCTAGGGAGGTACTCTGCTTGACATGGAGAGGGAGTCTATTCCACAGATGAGGGAGTCTTTGGGACAAATCTATCCCACCAACAAGTTCTATTAATGTCACAGACCAGGTTGAGATCTTACGTAAGGGTTATGTGAGTGGAGTTTGACTTACAGATATGCAGCAACTCCATCAAGGCTGGGTCTGTCATGGCCTTGTATGCCAGACACAGGACACTGCTGAGCAGTCTGTATGAGACTGAGTAGAGGGACAGGGTTTTTAGCCTGTCTGTATATGAGAGGTGCATGAGACCCTAGAATTTCCTGGTCAGGAACCTCTGTGATCTCCCCAGCTGCTGCATGTGCTTGGCAAGTTACATGCCAAAGGGGGCATTGTACTCGATAATGGGTCTGATAGAAGAGGAGTACAGGGATGTTATGACCTCCTTGTTCCTGGATGAAATACCTTTATTATGAGGTGGGCTATGTAGAAAGCCTTCTGTACAACAGAGGCAACATGGTGATCAAAAGTCAGGTTGCTATCAACCTGGGTGCCCAAGTCCATCACAACTGATTGTGTGGTTAGTACATTGTTATTAATGTGATAATTAGTGGAGACTTCATTTTCCCCAAAGGAGATAATGATGCATTTCTTGGCATTCGGTTTGAGGCTATGCTTCTGGAACCAGTTATTATTTGGGTAAGGCCCTCTTGGAGGATGCTCACATCACTAAGGCAATTTAAAATAGCACCCATTTTGCAGTCATCTGCAAACTTAGTCAGCCACAGACCACTGGTTTTGACTTGCATCTCAGAAAAGTATATCCCAAACAGTAGAGGCTCCAAGAACGATCCTTGAGGTACACCACTCATTAAGGGGCTGCTACTAGAGGGGCTTCCCCTATTTTGATCAAGTGGGTTCTATCAGTGATCCAGTCAGCTATCCATCTAGTAACATATGGGTTGATGCCCAGCTGGCAGAGTTTATCTATTATGCCCAAGTGGGGAATAGTGTCAGAGGCTTTTGCTAGGTTAAGGTAGGTAGTGTGCACCATCTTACCCTTGTCCATGGCTTTGTGACTGTTTTGAAGAAGTCAACCAAGTTTAACAGGCATGATCTCTCTTTGACAAAAGCAAACTGTGTGGGGTCAGGAGTTTGGAGGTTGCCAATGTCCTGGTTTATAACGTCCATGATAATGCGTTCCATGGCTTCACAGATCAGGCTAGTTAAGCTGATAAACCAGTAATTGCATGGGTCAGTGAATGCTCCACCTTTGTGTAGAGGAATGACAGTGGCTGTCTTCCATTTGGCTGGGATGAAGCCAGTGCTCAGGCATTGGTTGAATAGGGTGCTTAATGGAGCTAAGAGATCATCCCTGAGTTCATGTAGGGCACAGTCAGGGATTTTGTCAGGTCCCATGGAGACTGTATTTTTTTCCTTTGAGAGGGCATTAAAGACCTGATCCCTGGTGATGAGGGGAGGGAGTCAGGTGCTGGAGATGTCCTGGTTTACTGATGGGGGCACGGGGGGGATGAAATTTTCACTGAACCTGTCTGCCAGCAGGTTGGCTATACCTATGGCTTTTGTGTATGTGCTGTTCTTGACCACCAGTTCAGAGTAGATTTGGCTGCTACCGTTGAGATTGCAGATGTATGTGAAGAAGATCTTGTGATTATCCTTAGTGGATGTGGCCAATTTGGTCTTGAAGTTAGCCCAAGAGGATTTCACCAGTGACCTTATTTGCTTGGCTGATAATTATATATTACCCCTCAGTGAGAATAATTGGGATCATACTATAGAATACTTGAAGGGACCCATGTATGGGATAAAGCATTTAGGGGCAATCTCTGTACATTTGTAGTACATGGGGCAGTCCTGGGGTAAATCTTCTGTTTCCAATCCATAAATCTTAAGTTGTGCTTGATTATGGACAGGGATGAACTTTGTTTTATGGTCTGTTCCAGAGAAACGGTATCCTTTGTGAGATATACCTGTCCCTCCAAACTATTCTGTTGATATAGCAAAGAGGTTTAAATCCCCATACCAAGTATTTCTTGATGCCACTTGACTTGCTGATGTGCAGTAAATCAATCAGTAATAGGTCAAAGGATGCCTTGCATAGCAGACACAGATCACCTCTTAGCAGTCTGTAGGATATTGAGTATAGTGACATGGTTTTGAGATGGTTCATGTAGTACATATTATTTAGGCCTTGTATCCTTTTAGGAAGGTACATCTGTTAGCTTTCCAGTTGTTGCATGTGTCTAGACAGATATATGCCAAAGGGGCATTATATTGAATGACTGGCCTAATGAGGGTTGAGTAAAAGGGTAACAATGACATAGAATTAGACAACATCTATTTGTTTATAAGGTATATTGCATAGAAGGACTTTCTTGCAGAAATGGACCCATGTTGGTCAAAAGTTAGGTCATTGTCCACATACAATCCCAAATCCTGAACAACTGGTCAAGTCTTAAGGGGATATTGTCAATGTTGTAGTTCCCTAAGGTAAATGACTTCTCAATCATTACAATAATGCATTTTTTGGCAATTAGTTTCAGCCCATGATTTTGGCAACAGTTATTTATTTGGGACAGATCTTTCTGCAGGATGGTTAAGTCATTTGGGGACTCAATGACTGGATATTCACAATTCTAATTAATATGAATAATAATTTATGAATTAATTAACTCAACTATTCATATTCATAATCAATATAAAGTTTCATAGTTTATAATTCATTTTGTCCAGAAAATGCATACTGACGCAAAGCCTGTTCCATTAATAAGCAGAAAGACTGCACTCAGCCCGTGTGTAGCATTAACATATTTACTTACTTCCATCAAAGTAGAGAGAGATCCAACCCACTAGTGCAGGAAGTGCAGGGAAGATCCAACTTTGTATCATCAAAGTGACAAGTGTGATGATATGAATACAGGAAGAACTGCCCTTGTAAGTCAATCGACTGCCAAAGCTTGTGAGCAGGAAATAAGAGTAAAATGAAACAACAGAATACCCAGTAAATTGGATTTGCAGAGTAGGAAGTAATCCTTTCATCCCAGAAAAAAGTGAAAGGTGATATTTATGTGCAAAAAATGGTTGCACGTGAACGTTAGCATGTCTCTGATTCATCACAGTCTCACTAATTGGCAGTCCTGCATTGCCCAAGTAGCACTAGTGGTAACAACCTTTCTGAAACCTAAGGATCGTTGCTAATCAAATATGATTGCATGATTGCTACTATTTACATTTACTTTTTGTTTGTATATTGCTTACTGTAACAATATGTTTGGCTCAAAATGTGTAGCTTTTTGTTCAGGATGAGACCACATTATCTTGCACAAAACAAAAAAAAAATCTTTTTATGCTTTTTTTCAATGGTCAGTCATTTCTTCAAGCTGGAGCATTCTTAGGGTGATACTATATAAGTAAAATGGGTGAAGGCCCACATATAGGTGAGTCAGGGCCTTGCTTCTGTGAGAAAATTAATATTTTTTTTCTTTAACTGGTTTGGATAAATGTGACTCCCAATTTTCAAACTTCATCCCTCCACTTCCCCATCACTCCTTCTATGAAATAACTACTAGCATAATCCCCCTAACTGCTAACACGGAGAAGGTCCTAGCGGTATGCACTAAGGCCAAAAACACAGCATCAATGGGCTCCCACAATATGTCAGATAACATGACCTATCAGGACCGCTTGAGTCAGTTTTCAACTATAACCTCAAAACAGGCTTTGTATCATGAGAACAGAGGACTGAAATGGTTATCCTACATCACAAGAGTAGACCTTCAATCAACCTTAGAAACTATAGACCTAGTCTGACTAGTCTAACATGCAAAGCCATATAAAGAATTATCTTGGAAATGATCAGTAAAGACATAGACAACCTTCAGACACTGGACCCAACCCAGTTTGGCCTTGTCAAGGGAAAATCATGCCTATTAAACCTAGTGGATTTCTTTGAGAAGGTCACCATGGCAATGGATGAGTAGAAAATGGTGCATACCATCTACCTGGACCTGGATAAGACAATCAATACAATACCCCACTCAGGAATAGTTGACAAACGTACTGAACTGAACACAAACCCCTACATAACTCACTGGATTACACGCTTGGTCACAGACAGGACCCAGGAAGTCAGGAATGATGATGCTATCTCCACTAAGATACCAGTCACCATCAGGGCACCTCATGGCTTTGTGCTGGGATCCCTCCTATTTGGCATCTGTTTCTCAAAGGTGAAGGCTAAGATCAAGGGCCTTTGGCTGACTAAGTTCACAGATGACTGCAAATTGGGAGATATCACAGATTCTCCCCATTACACAAACATCTTACAAGAGGAGCCAACACAGACGAATAACTGATGCCAAAGTCATGGATTAAAACTCATAGCCAAGAAATGCATTATATTGCCTTTCGGGAAAATGGCCACCCAGGCTAATTACTCCATCAATAAGATATCTCTAAAAGTTGACCCAGTAGTCTGGGATCTGGGAACATATATAGACACTAATCTGGGCTTTGACCATCTTGTGGCCAAGGTAACAAGAAAATCATTCCATGTTGCTCAACTTATAAGTAGGGGCATAAGTTTCAGGGTCCAAGAAAATCATAGTACCACTTTATTTGGCCCTTATCAGACCAATCATTGAATATAATGCCTCCTTTGGCATGTACCTGACCAAACATATGCAATAGCTGGGATGCTTGCAAATGTTCCTTACCAGGAGAATCAATGGTATAAACACATTGTTTTCTGTGGATTGCCTTAAAGCCCTGTCTCTATTCTCTGTCTTCTATAAGTTAAAGAGAGATGATCTATGTCTGGCATAGAAGGCATCATCAGATCCAGCTCTGATGGACCTTTTGCACATCAAAAAAATGAACAGCATCAGAACCACTAGATCAAAATATTTAAATTTTGCCTGTGACATAAAAATACATGTTAGAGAGGCAGATATATGTCTCAGGGGATCCTCATGCTCTGCAAGAGGCTCCCCAGCTATGTGAAGCAGAGTCCAACCTTAACTCTATTGAAGCATACCCCATGACCAATGGATAGGAAATCATAAGTTCACCCCATGTCTGGCTCTCATGTCTCTGATAGACAGAGGAGGCCCAAACTAACATACCTCCCCACATAACCTCTATAAACTTCCTAACTAGCATATCTCTACCTAATAAATACCTATGATACATAGGGACACAATTGGGTTGGATTGCACTGCTAGGCTTATAAAGCACTGGTGGTCATTAGCCTAATATATAACTATGAACCTGTGAACTATGATCTTCTGAGTAAATGACATCATCTTTGTATCAAGGTACACAGCTGAATACCAGTGTGAGGTTTCAGAACTTTATCCATGAGCCTTTGAAAAGTATCTGGAGGTTTGTGAAGTCTAAAGGGTGAGATAGCATAATAAAAACTTCAGAGGTAGAAAGTGCTACCTCTTTTTTGGATTTTGGGGAAAGGGGGATCTGCCAACAGCCGTTGATTAGCTCTAGGGTGATCAAAACCCTTGATTTGTATAGACACTCTTATTAGCTAATCTATTGTGACATTTAGGTAAGTATCAGTATGGGTATGTCCTTCAGTTTGTAGAAATCATTACAATATCATTTAGAGCCATTCTTCTTGGGGATCAGTACATTCAGATGGTTACATTCACTTTGCAGCTCCTCAGTAACTACTAATTTAAGTATTTTTCACTTCTTTCCTTATTGCTTTTCTTTGGAACTCTTTTGTCCTAGATGGTTTTGGATTTATTTTCACCCCTGGTTCAATTTCAGTATGATGCTATATTAAATCTGTTCTATCACATTGTTGAGGGAAAAAGATTACTTTTTTATCAGTAAAACTTACATTTCTTCTTGCTTCTAACCTTAGAGAAGGCTTCATCTATTTGAAAATAAGGGATAAAAAAAATCCCCTGGCACCATACTATTGGTATCTATTCCAGGTCCCAAAGGATCTAAACTGCTTCGTTTCCCTGCATTTTTAACACATTTATGATATTTATCTATTTTGGTTTTCTCCTCCCAGTCTGTCTTACTTTGTAGTTCACTTAATGCATTATCTCTACCAGATCATAAGATCCTTGCCTCTCCACTAGGAACTTGTTTTCAACAAAGGGGGCCAATACTAGCATTTTTTCCTTTTTTTAAATTCCCTGTGGCTGGCATTTTTGCTATACTCTCTCTGTCACACCTCTTGTGTCCCTTGCATATGTCCCTTAATTATTGACTTACACATTTTTAACCCAGATGCAAGTCTCAAAAGGGTGCTATAACACTTTAATTTTTTTTATCTCCTCCAGAGTCTCTTTTGATATATCTAGCAAGTTTCAGGGATATGTGCCACCTTGTAACTAAGATGAGATACATTCTGTTAATGCTTTGGGTACATTTCCTATAGCAAAAAATAGAGAAGCAGTCAGTCCCAGTTCCTACCATTGATAAGGACTGGCTTCTTTAGCATAGACTTCAAAGTTTTATTGAAGTGTTCAACTAGCCCATCAGTTTGAGGGTGGTGCACTGAAACTCTTACCTCTTTTACTTGTCAAGCTGGTGAATTATACTGGACATAAATGGAGTTCCCTGGTCCATGAGTATTTCTTTGGGGATCCTCAGTCTGCAGAAGAGTAACACTAGTCCTTTGGCTATTGTCTTTGCATCATGTTTTTGCAGGGCACTGCAGTACTGCTGCAGAAAACATAGTGGCACAGTTAATAATTACTAGAATGTATTGTTAGCAATTGTTAAACTGCCACTTCTGTGTCTTTAACATCAGTGACTATCTGCTTGAATGAGACTTCATGATGCTATTAACTGACATTCTGGAGAAGCTGCATAGAAGTTCTCAGTAATTTTTATTATGTCAGGCCAATAAATCATTTATCATCACTATCATCAACCCCTTTTTCCATTTATTATTTAAGGGTTGGGATGCCATGTCAGCCAAAAATACCTCTCTCAATTCCATGTTACTGTCCTACCCTCTTTAACAGTCATGCCTGACTTTCCACACTTCTCTTCTGGTTCAGTCTATCCATCTCTTGGCATTTTTCTCCCTTGCTTTTCTGCATATGTGTCTGTACTGCCTTAATCAGTTTTCTTTGCCTTCTGCTGTGCTATCATCATTTTTGTCTGTTCCACAACATGCATTCAAATAGGCCAATAAGGTCAAAGTAAAACTTGAGCTTTGTTTTTTTATCCATCCCTAAGTGTCCTCCTAAAATATTATTATGTGCTAGTATCGTTAAGGTTTCAGGAACCAACAGTTGATGTAGCATGCAGTGTTTACCCTCAATAGTATGGGATAAGGCTAACCTGCTACCTAAGTTGATGGGACCAAAGTTTAATACCTAATCTGAAGTAAAGCACACTCAGAAGCACCATCCTTATGCTGCACTGCAGTGTCAGCAATCCATCAGCCAGTGTGAGAGCAGAACCCACCCCCTTCTGCACCAAAGGCAAATGTACCATCAGTTCTACCGTCTAGGCCTTTTGCTCATTTATTTTTTCATACAGTCTGTTTATATTTGTCTGATTCTGCTTAATGTATTGTCCTCCAACCATGCTTTCTTAAAATGTTCATTACTATCCTGCAAATATGCAAAGTGAGGAATATTTTTATCCATACAATAATGTGGAATGGAAGGTATCTTCTTTTCTCCTACAAGTCTTGGTCTATTAGAACATAATGCGTTAAATTAGGTACTAAAACTACAGGGTGCTGAAATTAACTCAAAATAGCTGAATATACTCTTTCCTATCTCCATGAACACATATTATTCTCCATTTCTCTTGTCATATGTTATGTTGCAGACATAAGTATTTTCAATAATGTTTACCATGATCCCATAATCTAATAACCCCTTGAATTCTTTCTCATTTGCCAATACTGCACATGTCATTAATGTGGTAGTGGCACAGACTAAATATGTTGATTTTTTCCCCATCCACCAATACTGCACAGTTGGTTAATGTGGAAGTGCCACACAGTCAATATGTTGATTCATTCAGATTCACTAATACTGCATATGTAGTTGCTATGGTAGTGTTACAGATTCAATATGTTGTTTCTTTTCAATCTACCAGTATTACATATTTGGTTAATATGGTAGTGGCACAGAATCATTTTACTGTGTTTGTTACTCTAGTAGTCAGATTCCATTGATATATTTGCAGCACTTTGTTAGAAGTACACATTTTATAGACACAGCATTACCATTTTAATTATCAGCACATTGGTTGAAAGTCAGATTTTTATTAGGAGCAATGCTATTTTTTTTCAGGTTCTAAGTAAAATTTACAATATGCTTATAATCAGACATTTCTGCTATTACCATTTTGTTTGTACTAAATATCCAGCTATGAAACTCCATGACTTGTCTATCAGACACACTGGCCAGGGCATCAGAGAACTTCACCTACTCTTCAGGGTAAGGGGATGAAATTGAAGGTGGCACATCCAGTTTCTGTCTCTGTTCCAGGTGTGAAGGTGACCTGGAGAGACAGCAGAGCCATGAAGCATGTAACTCAGTGTGCTGAACATTAGCGCTAATGTTTGCTGAAAGTAGTATGGAGTTGCCAGAATCACTGCCAAGTGAAAAAGTAAATGTTGTGATGATGGAAAGCAAGTCTGTATTGGAGGAGAAGGGAGCAGGTCGATGTACAGGATGTGTTGGAGCCTGATTCGGAAGAGTTATTTCAAAAAAACATTATTTGAGCGTGAAACAGAGCAACAGAAATGATGTATTATTACAACTCTTCAGTCCAGAGGGCTGTGGGATGATTATTTGGAGGAGATAATCAACCAACGTGAGCTGGCAAATAATGTAGCAGCATCATGGAGTGACATAATGGAGAAAAAAGAAGAAGAGGGGAGGAAAAATGAGTCGCGTGAGAAGACATATACACAAACCTTACAAGAAGGGGAAGGAAGAAAGGAAAAAAAGAAGGATATGAAGAGAAGGTATACCATTCAAATAATCTGCAAAAAGGAGAAAGGATTATACAGGAATGAAGTGCAGGACTCCTTGATTGCACCTTTAGCTGTGATGGCAAAGGAGGCAAGAGCATTTATTCTTATTAGCAATGAGGCTTTTTGTGACTTATTATTTGAGAATTGACAATTTATGGAGAATGTCACAGGAAAATATGAACAAAAAAAGAATGTATACCCTTGATCTGAATATGTTATTCAACCTTTTTTAGACAAACAAAAAATAATATTGGTTCAGTTTAGAACTCAGGTTGCATTGATGGATTTAATTATTTGACTATTTGCAAGGAGGTGTTGAAGACTGCAAAAATTTAAGATGAAAGATGACTTTGGACTGTGGGATGGGAATGTGGAGTAATATTAAAAATGGAAAATGACAATGTGATATATATATATCAGATATTATTTATGTCCATGGTAATAAGGGTTTTATAAGATACAGAGGGCAACCAAAGACTTGTTATTTTTGTGGAAAGGATGATCATTTGATTAATTAATGTGATTAAAAATGTTATTTATGTGGTAGTACAGGACATAATGTGAAAAAAATGTGATTTAGAATGCAAGAAATTTGGTAATAATGGACATGCATGGTTAGAATGTGAAATAGACACACATGAATGTAAAAATGAAGTTATACAGGAGAAAGAGATACAAAAAATGGTGACAAAAGAACAAGAAAAAGAAACAGATGAGACAAGTGAAGAAGTTTCTGAATGGCACAAAGTAAAACGTGAAAAGAATTCAAAAGGAAAGGAACATTTCAAAACATGTTTAGAGAAAATAAGAAAGGTAAAGGACAGGAATTATATTATAACTATTCTGTGAAAGCTGAGAATATTTGCTTTAAATGTTAACAGCTTCAAAAACACTAAGAGAAGAATTAGTATATTACAATGGTGTACTGGAACAGATGCTGAAATAATATTAGAGGGCATAAGGCTATTAACTGAAAAAAGAACACAAACAGAAAAAACTTTGGAATGGTGCTATTTGAGTATAAGTACAGAAACATGTGCAGGCATATGTGTATTATGTCAAGAAGACATTAAGATATTAGATGTTACAATAGTTAAACTAGGTAGAATAACAGTGTTAGACATAAGATGGAAAAATATGTATATAGAGTTGTAGCTTTATATGCATATGCTACCAAAGCACAAAGAGACACTATGTTCAAAAGTATACTTAATTATGTATGTATAAATATGAATATAATAATAGCAGGGGATTTTAATTGTAACCTAAGAGAAAAAAAAATAATTGTGACATTAAAATAGTTACTGAAATTATGAGGAGTGGTAAGTTAAAGTATGGGAAAGAAACACTGGACGTATAAGAGAAATGAGATTAAAAATGAAATGGATTATTTTTTAATTTCAGAATGTGTAAAAGTTAAACAAAATAAATTAAGCATAATGGGTTTTCTGATCATATAGTGATTTGGATTAAGAAAATGAACATATTAAGATAGGAAAATTAATTAAAAGTTTTAATGAAAACAATTGGATTTAGTAGAAAGAAAGGAACTTGTTGTACTCTGGAAACATCATATAAGTATGAAAGAGTTCAATGAAAATTGGATGGTATGATGGATGCATTTTAAAGAAAAATATAAAAAGTATTCTTAGAATGCATAGAAAAGAAAAGAAAGAAAATAAAAGAAAATATAAAATATTAAGTCAAGAAATATTCAAAGATGTATTAGAAAAGGAGAAAAAATTATGAAAAGAAAAAGAAATATATAAAATGAATCAGATTAAGATTCAATAATCTGTTATATAAACAAAATATTTGTTAAAAGAAACAAGTGGTAGTACCTTATTTGTGCAAGATAATGAAAGAAGGAAATATAAGAGAATTAAAAGATAAGGAAGGTAAATAAAAAAAAAACAAAAAGGAATATATGAAATAGTTAGAGAACATGTATTAAATTTATTTGTTAAGAAGGAAGTGAACATAGGAAATGTTTATGATGGAGAGAAATTAAACAAAGACGATAATGAATATTTAGAAAAATAAATATAAATGAACTGAATAAAATTATGAGAGATATAAACATGAATTCTGCAATAGGAATAGATGGAATTGAATATCATATGTATAAAGAAATGGAGGATTGGCAAAAAGTCATGTTTATCAAGGTGATGAATGAATGGTTAGAAACAGGGATTAAATATAAAGAAATTTGAACAGGGGTAATAAAATTTATATTAAAAAGGAAATTGAGGTGAGATAAAAAATGGAGAGTGATAACATTGAATAACAAAGATTACACAATATTTATGAGAATAATTTTAAAAAGATTACAATGTAAAATGGAGAAAATATATGACCAAAATATATATGGGAGAAAAGGAAAGGGAAATCATGAATTATTACAGATAATAAGAGAGGTAATTACAACATTATCAATAAGAAAGTAGAAACAAAAATAATGATGGGGGCATAAGTAAAGCTTATGATAACATACACCATGAATCATTATGGGAGATTTTATAAGAATACAATATAAGTGAAAAAGTTTTAAGTGCAATTAAATTGGTGTATGAGAAAAAGTATGTGAAATTAAATGTGAACAGATGGATAAGGAAGAAATAAAAATAGAATGTGAAATAAGACAGGGGTGTTAAGCAAGTAGTTTAATTTTTTCATTGGTTATGAATATAATAGTGATTAAAATTTACAAAATGTCAAGAAATGGATGTTATAGCATGTTAAAAGAAGTACAATTGCCAATAATGTCCACCTATGCAGATGATATTGTAATGATTACAAAGAATACATTATGGATGTAAAGAGTAAGGGGGATTCAGTAATCCTCCATGTAAGACTAACCAAGTCTTACTCAGAGACTGCCATCTAAGACTATGATGTCAGCACGCCATGCATATTCATGAGGGTGCGCTGACTCAACTGGAAGACTAACACGGAGTGTGTAAAACTATAGGGGGCATGTCGGACTGCCGAGCAGTCCAAATATCCATGCCCCTACAACTATATAAATGTGAAAATGACAAGTGCAATGAGCGGGTCCGCTAAAATGTACACATAGCAAACACTACACATCCCCACATACTAAACCCCTTTGTAATTGTAAAATGCAAGCTATTTTTTTTTTATAATTCCCGATATAGCTGCCCATATTTGCACGTGTTTGCGCGTGTGTGCCCATTGCTTAGCTACAGTTAGCAATTTCGACATCGAAGAGCATAATAAGAAATGTTTATGCAAATGAAGCCCAATAGCAATAGCGTAGTGGTAGAGCTTTTGCACAAAGAGGCGGCATTCCCGGTTCTAGTCCCACTACTCCCCTTTCTATTTTATGTTTTAAATTAGTATATACAATAATTCCTGACATATATGAATGAAATTTTAGTAAAAAGCATTGAAATGGCCTATGTATTAGTGAACAAAATGTATATATATATATATATATATATATATATATATATATATATATATATATATATAAATATAAGAAGGTGAGCAGCATTAAGGATATTGACATATAATTTCCCATAGCTAAGCAGCGTTGTACCCAGTGCAATATAGTTGCCCATAGCTAAGCAGCACTTTACCTAGCGCAATAGGTTTGCATGGAGCTGTGCACCGTGCTAACCAGCGCACCATCGGGCAAAGTCGGGCAACATGGAGCAACGTAGAGCAACGTAGAGCAATGTTGAGCAAAGTCACCTAAACACAGCCACACCCCCTAGCCTATCTGGACAGTAGTAAAATAAAAAGCAATGACAAGGCTCGAACCGGGGACACTGTGCACCATAATCAAAGTACTGAACCACTAAGCCATGACAGCTTAGCATAAACGTGCACTGTTAACATACATATACTTATAAATGGAAGTTTAACCATTGCTAAGCAGGTTTGCTGTTAGCTGGGAATTTTCAAAAATGGCCAATCACAAATAAGTGTGGGAAATGAGGAATATTTAAGCTCCATAGGCGGGAATACTCATCATAACTGACTGTAGCTCCCATCTGCAGTCAGAATGGCCGGTGCTGGAAAGGGTACTAGCTTTTGAGTGCAACGGTGGGGCATCGAGGTGTCAAAATACATGGTTTGGCTCCTTGTCCACCATCATGAGTCAAGACTCCTGCAGGGCCAGTTTCAAGGGACAGAGTACAAAGTGGAGGCTTGGAACCAGTTAGCTCATGATCTCACCAGTGCCACAAGCGTCCCTCGGACTGGTGAGCAGGTCCGTCACCACCATGCAGACCTGAAGAGATGGAAGCAGGACCTACTGAACTGATGGATACAGGAGGCCTGTGACATGCAAGATGCCCCACTACTGAATAGGTAGCCATGGAATGAAGTATGTAAGAAATGTTATTGTACTCTATATAATGGATAGGTATGTCTCAATATCCCTTCATTTACTTCACAGCTGCAGGTGTTCATGCTTCGAATCAGCAAGCCTATGCAGACAGGCTGCTAAGGCTGCACCGCCAGGCAGGTTAGTAATTATTCTGCATGTTTTGTTATATAAAATAAGTGAGAGAGCCTGAAAAAAAGTGTTGTAGCCCAATAATAAAGCCATAAAATGCCCTGAATAATTTCTCTGCATGTACTGTTATATAAAATAAGTGAGAGAGACAGAAAAAGTGTGTTGTAGCCCATTAATAAAGGTAGAATAAGTCCTGAATAATATATATGCATGTACTGTTATATAAAATAAGTAAGCAAGTCTGAAAAAGAGTGTTGTAACCTATTAATAAAGATATAATACATCTTGAATAAGTCTTCTGCATGCACTGTAATATCAAATAAATGAGAGAGCCTCTAGAAAAGTGTGTAATGTAATTAATAAAGGTATAATACCTGGAGTGTGTCCGTGTCACTTACTTTGAAAGGTTGTTGTACTTTTGCATTATATAAATAGTACTGTTATATTAAGCGCCGTCAACCCACTGTTGGGCAGTCCCATATAAAGTGGATGAAGGGAGTGCCAGTAGCTGTGAAGCATATATACAGTCCTCAACAGTTGGTTAATGGCTGGCATGCATAGGTAAATCTGGCACACGAGTAGCTTGTTAATGTGTTCCCCAGAAATGTGAGTGTGCTGCTAGAAATGTAGGGGACTGTAGAAATATGACTGAAAATGTCACGTGAACACATCCAGATATGTAGATATATAAATATAAATAAAATAAATAAATACGTAGCAGTAACATCTGCATCCTGGACAGTTAGTATGTCAGGTATAGGTCAGGTATATAATGAACTAGCCAAACCCATTACACAACCTAATGCACATTGCCTAGTGTAATGATACATATAGGGGATATACACCTGCAGTCAAAAGGAATGTAGTGTAAACTATAAGTACATATAAGATGTTAATGGAGGTATCTTTTTACACCCTACTGTATGTGCATAAACAATGCAATTCCACACCTCAATGGATATGTGTAATCTCAAAACATTTGTTGGGACATATGTCCTATTGTTCTATAAATATCTGCATTTACTTTGATGTATGTGCCCTGTTTAAACACCACAATCTTGGTGGCCTGTTGCCACCAATCATTCCTGCATGCTGTTGGAATGTCCACTGTCGTTCAATATATGCATGTGTTATGCTTGCTGTTCAACTGTTGGAACCCTGGTGTGTTGGGTTAATGGGAATATTACTGCATGCTGTTAAAAATAATTTTGAATGCTGTTGTCTATGTTGTCATTAAATATACCTAAACACGGAACGTATGGGAAGGCCGGTCCCAGCAGACCCACCTGTCCCTCCTCAGCTGGCGATTGCACCTGGCACCAGCAGGTCCGGTGCCCAGCCCGGGCCCCCCTCCTCCATTGGTCCTGTGCCACCTTCGGGTGGAAGCGCTGCAGGGGATGGGGCTCATCCCCCTGTGCAAGCATGGGTGGAGGAGGGCCACCTGTCACCCTCCGAAGGGTCTGGACTGTGGTGCGTAGGGAGATCCAATGTTCAGTCGCTGATCCCCTATGCCAGCTCGAGGCAAGAGTGGCGTGTCTCACGGGTGAGCCTGCCCTCCTACACAGCCCCCAGCACAGCCACCCTCCTGGCTGTGAAGGTGCAGTGGTGACTGCCCATGGGTGGGGATCTCAGTGCCACTGTTACTATCTGTGGGCTCATGGGCTTGCGATTTCCAAACATCCTTCCTGTCAATTGTGTTCACCCACCCCATGTGTCATATTCCGCCCCTGTATGCATCTTGTTTGTCTTGTCTGTTTACCTCCCCAACCTACCTGCCACAACATACCTACTTCCCCTACCTCACATTCCACTCTCACCTGAAAAAAAAAAATGGGCAATCTGCTCCCGCAAAAAAAAATCACGCCCCATACATAGCTGCCCATTTTGCACACATGTCCATTGGACATATAAACTGATAATTATAATTGGCAGTACAACATACTTTGTTCTCCTCACCCCTCTCTCAGGTGTGGAAGGTTTCAAATTTCACTCCAAATTTCTAACATATGCACAGCTGTTGCTGGTAAAGAAATGGGCAGCTATGGACCTTCCCTACACCCATCCTGCACATCTCGAGCTGGTTTCCTTACTGTCTTTCCCTCTTAGTGCCACCTTTTTCACCACTTTCCTATCTCCCCATTTTCTTTTCTTTCAAAGAAATTAGCGTGGGGGTTAGCGGGAGTAAGCACTTTTAAGCAGTAGTTAGCAGGTGTGTGCGAGTGTGTGCTTGTGTGTGCTTCGCTAAGCATTGCTAAGTGTTGCACAAACTTGCGCAAACCCGCTTACAACTGCTTAAAAGTGCCTTAGTCACTCTGCATGGCAGGGCCCTTTTTCTGCTGAGCAGCAAAATAAAACACCTCTGTCAGCCTTGAACCCTGGACCTTGGACACACTTCACTGCATGAAGTCCCACTAAGCCACAGTAGACATACAACAAGTTGGTGCTGTAATAAATATATCATGCATTACAATGAGTGAATGTAAAGGGAAAATAGGAATGCCATAACAGAAATCTTGTTCTGTGGATCTTTACCAGCAGTTGTTGCGGAATTGCATGACATGACTGTGAAAAGAGAACCAGCTATTCTAGCAGGAAATAATGTTACAGTAGCACTTTACAAATCCCACACAGTATCAGCGCAGGATAAACACTGGCATATTTGAATAGGGCAGACGCCATACTTCCCAACTGTGACTGCTTGTCAGGGATGTCCCTGATTTGTAAACAAATGTTAGCTGTGTCCCTCTGAATCCCTCTGAAAAGCACTGACGTTAGGCAGAAAAGTGGGGAATTACACTTAATGAATAATGTGAATAAGTAAGAGTAGACACTGCCTGCACATCAGAAAAGGTGTATTAATACATATGCTGTGATTCTCTCACAGTCTCAACTTAATGTCTGTAATATATTACAGGTGTACCTCACTTATATGCACCTTTCACTGAGGCTGTTCAAATATATACCTGAGTGTATCAGAGGCCTGGCAGAGGCAGAAACACACAGGCATATCAGCTTTTCTGCTGTTACACACTCTGCAAATAGCTTTGGAAGGAGTCCCACAAGCATACCCTTATGTAGGAGTACAACACAGAAATATCAAAGGATGTAGCCATGTACTGGTAGCAACCAACTGTGACAATGCCAATGTTCCAGTGCTGAAAAGACCGGTGTGGTGCACAGACAAAGAATAATAGGCTAACCTCTGGCTACCATCTGGATATGTCCACAGGTGGGAGCTATGCAGACAGACTACTTGCCTTGATAGACTAACAGGTACACAGCAACCCTGTATGTTCAGCAAGATAAACATCACACAATAATAAATAATGCTCTCTGTACTTCTGCACCCCTACCCAAAAGAACAATATACCTGTGTATTCAGGCTCTACCAAGGATGTAGGTAGGCATTCTCAGTACTGAAATTTGTCCAGTTGTCTTAAGCAGCCTGTGCTAATGTCAACACAAAAAAAAAACACAAACTGTTCAGAAGTAAGTAAATTCATATTTACAGTATAGTAGTTCACAAACAGTTCATGTGCCAGAAGAATACATTGCAATAACTACTTTTGTATGAAAGTTAATTGTCTAATTAGAAAAGAAAGTACATACTCCCATGTATCTTGTGTTAGCATTTGGATGGGTGAGTAATATTCTACACTGACAAGTGTGTACTAGAAGCAGCAACAGTCAGGTTTAAGTAGAACATGCAAATCACTGGCTACAACCCTAGCTTCAGATATAAGAAGTATACCAACCTTCTGACTGACACAACGGTGTCCACAGCAAACAAGCATGGGCCCCACCTTGGAAAGCTGAAAGGGCTACGCCTACCTAACTTAGCATTTTATAGCAGTGGGCTGCTATGACAGTGAGTACTGCAATTACCACACAGCAGGCTGCATGCAATTACTAAATGGTGGGCACCAATTGGTGCAGAGGCCATCACATGCACATGTGCAGATACCTAGAAAAGCAGGCTGTACTTGCTGTCTACACATACAATAATATCATTGCAGCAACAGAGAGAGAGAGAGAGAGTGAGAGAGAGACAGAGACACAGACAAAGACAAAGAGACAGAAACAGACAGACACAGAAAAAGAAAGAGCAACATCAACAGACAGAGAAACCCCCCCAAAAAAAGTTTTCCTTTAAAAACAGATGGAACAGAGAAATACAAAGGAAAGGTATGTAACACATATGTATTTGCTGGCATGTAGTAGATGTTTTTGAAGAGTACTCTACATACTGTGAATCATCCATATGTGACAGCAGTACGTATCTATATGTATCTTTACATGTGCTTAGGGCAAGGGACATACTGCAACTGTTTGTGAAGGGTGTGTGTGTGTGTGTATATATATATATATATATATATATATATATATATATATATATATATATATATATATATATTGCTGAAGGTTGTTATGTGCATATTTCTATGTAGGTTGTAGTGTGTGGCAAAGAAAACAGCATGCAGTGCTGGTATCTGACATGTGGTGGTTAAATGCTGTGGGTATGATTTGTCAGTGTTGCAGTGTTGCAGCCAGTGAGGCCTGCTAAAGCTACAGGGGCTGAGGACACCTTTAATGCATTAAGCACAACATTGTGCAATATTATTACATAACTGTATATCTCACAACTGTCGCATAATTGATATTCCCACCATGAAAAGTAGACTGTATATGTGCCTATATGTACATCTATATGTACAGCAATGGATGTTCATATGTATGTGTGTATGTACCATATATATATATATATATATATATATATATATATATATATATATATGTATGGAGAGAGAGAGAGAGACACGGGGTCATACTTACTGCGACAGGTGCTTGGTGAACAAGGCATGGACTGAAGCTCAGTGTTGACACTGCAGTGCCATCCCTTCTTGCCAAAACACTGTACCCATTAACTACCACATAGGTGGTAGTCTACCTAACACCAAAGGTGTGATAAGGGAACATGGGACACAGGTGGACAGTAGCCTCCCCTTTGATAATCACAGTGCCACACTAGTCATGTACTCTGTCTACGTGGTACACGTCATCACAAAAGGTGTGTCATCTAGGGAAATATAGGTCAGTTTTCCCCTCTACTCATCACACTTAAAACCCATTATAGAGTACAATGCCCCATGTGGTATGTACCTCAAGTGACAACTACAGCAACTGGAAAGACCACAGACATACCTCACAAAGAGTAATACTGGCCTCAAACAGATGCCCTATGCAGACCGACTCACAATACCACAGCTAGACTGTGTTGCATACCGCCTACCCAGAGGTGACCTCTGCCTAACATACAGAGCTATGTCATACCCATAGCTGTTGGACATCCTCCACGTAAACATATTACATTCCCTCTGAGATACACACTCTAGGGCCCTAAACCATGTCAACTCACTAAACAGCACATGCTGGAGGGATAGATTCCTATCTCAGAGACATGTCATATTCTGGAACAAACCACCTATCAATAGCAAACAAAGCTCCTCATTAGCAGTTGTCATAAATACTCCTGATGATTGGTTGGGAGATAGGAAATACACCCTAGGAATCACCTCTGTGGCTCTAGTTGACAGGGGCAAGTGAAATTAAATTACATGTGTGTCAAAGGCCAGGGTAGCATATGGCAAGGCTGCTGTAGGCGCTAGGGCCAATAGCGTATTACCTGCCTATGACACAGTGCACACACACATATACTTTGTGCAATAATTGCTATGTGAGGTTGACTGATTGTGATGGTGAATGTGGTGGTGAATGTGTGCAAGGTCTGTAAAGGTGTGATAGCTTAGTGTGAAATTGTTTCTGTCATGGTAGTTTGTGTCCTAGCTGTGATCCCAGCAAAAGATGTGTATGCTATTGCTAGGCAGAAAAAGTAATATGGCATACAATGTGACGTAGTCCCTTGTTATCGACTGTGGTTTCCCATTGTAGGCTAAAGCAATACATGTACGCTTAGTGAGTGGTACTGCTGGTGAATCCAACTCCCATATGAACTGTAGTACTACCTGAAGCTGTAGGCCTAAACAGTACAGTATGGTGTATGTTCACATTGCTTGGAAACACTGTTTTGTGTGTTCCCTGTAGTCCTCACAGATTACATACCTCAGGCATAAGGTTTTGTAAGTAGTGACACACAGTACTGTATGGTACACAGGTAAAGCTCATCTGGGTTGGCATACATTTGTGTGTTGTATGTATGTCTGATGTGTGTGTAATTATGCTTGTACCATGCCCTCAATCATTTGTGTGTTACAGGGTATATGTGTTTATCTAGCAACATGTATAGTCTAGTACAGCAGTATGCCACCTATATTAACAACTGTGCACATATGTTAGGCAGGGGTTTGGCATCAACGACTAGGGTGGTATACTGGTAATACTGTAACTGTACTTTACATTCATTGCAATGGATGACATCTTTCTTTATGCATTAGCTTGATATATACCTCCTGTGGCTAGGTGGTGCATTGTGTCACATACAGTGTGCCATGTACTGTTGTATAGTTTTACATACTGACTTCTCTTTGCTGCTGTGCAGAACATGGTTTGATATATAGAGCATGCCAGGCACTGTAAGTCAGTTGTGGCCTGAGCACTAATATGTGGTATTGAGCGTGTATATCCTCTGACAGCCAATCGGATGCTATATATGGCAGTTAATTGATATTTGTACTTTAGAATGTTAAGTGTGCCACATGACTTGCTCACACATATTGTTTAATTGTCTTCCAGGGGCATGGCCCACCAACGCAACCCGTGTTATACAGCTGCAGATGAACAGGAAATACACAGCAGCCTGGTGCAGCACTAAACCCTGCTGTTCTCTAGAACCAGCCAGGGCCAGCATGAGCGGACTGCACTATGGCAAGATCTTGTTCGTCGGTTAAATGAAATAAGCATGCATAACCGGACATATGTGCAGGTACGCCATCACTGCAGTGATTTAATTAGACATGTCTGGCTGCATGCTTCTGATATCTGTAGACAACAGCTTGCCACAGGTGGTGGGGTAGCCATTCATCCCCCCCTCACCAGAGTGGAGGAGCTGCTCATAAGCATGATGGCTCCTGGCCAACAACAGGAACAACAACATACATGTGTCATCATGGAGGTCGAGCCACCCAGCATGTTGACATGGAACGTGCAGGTAACATGCCCTATCTGTAGACTACTGTTACCTGTATTGGTAGATTATGCATATATGAGATGTGTACTGTGTGTTTAGCAGTTGTGCTGCCTAGTATTGTGCAATACTGATATTTGGAATATAATCTGTATGCCAGTGACTGTCGACTGTTAGTTTAGCAAACTCACAGTAGCAATGCCACAGTTGTGGCCACTGACAAACTGTCTCATATTCTTGTAGGTCCCTCTGGTGTGACAGCAAGGCAGCCGGTTGATGCTGGTGAGTGTGTTATAAATTTAATATTGCTAATGAAATGTGCATGTCATAGGTGAGATGTAGGCCATGTACACGTAACACACCTACGCATAATGCATGCTGTGCATGTTTGCTGTGAGACTATGCACATCTCAGTAATGTCAGTAGCTGCCTCAATCACATGCAATGCACAGAGCATCACACACAATTGTGGCAAAACCATACTGGACATTGGATAGGCATAGTTGATACACATGTACACAACATACACAATTTTGTCATACACAGTACACCTTAACATGCTACACATTGTGTATCCAGACACACGCTGTAAGGTCACACTTCAGTATCCCACATGTTATCCACACAGCACACATAATATACCTGAGGGGTAGAGGCCTATCATGGGGCTGTGAGACACTCTTCAACACATAACACATTCATGTTAGGCAATGCTCCCTATTGGGCACCTTACAAACCCATGTAACAAGTGGCTGTGTAATTGTGAATGTAGCCATGGTACTGCAGTTCAGGTACAGCATGCTAGGTGGTGGTCTGGCACACATTAATAGCCTTGAGTGACCACATGATGATGATGGCTCATGGTACTACACCCCATCCAGTTACAGTGACCACAGTACTACACATAGCAGTCATTGCTATGCACCTCAATGGTGTATGTGTGCAAACATATGCACCTATACACAATATGCATAGCAATCACCATTTGTACAAAGTTACACATATATGTCTTGTAATGCTATTGAGTGTATAGGTCACATGACACACACTAGGTATGTGTGATGTTTAATGTTGCAGTCATGTTGTAGCATGCCATGTCATGGCTGGCACTGGCATGTCCTCAGTATGTCCTACACTCACCATAACCACTGTACAATGGCCATGTTGAGCAATGGTATTCCATCATGTATACATGCACCACTCATCCTGTGTGTATACATAGCATGCATGTGCTAAACCTGTGTCCACAATTATCTGCTACAGACACAGACACTGTAATCAGAAATGGATATCTATGTGACACACAAATACACATCCAGCCATGGTATGTATACCTGTGAGTGATGGTGCACAGGACATTGCAGACCATTTAATACTTGCACAGCAATGTTGTGTCCATGTACACATTGCGTTCCAGGGTGAGGCCAATCACTGAACAACAATACACATGCATCAAAGCCGTGTATACTATTATTAACAAGGGCTGTCTACACTTGCACTGCATGGTCTTGAGCAACAAATTTTCTACATGCTGACACGTGTGATATGACTGTTTGCCTTATGATACTGTAACCCACCTTTGACCACTATTTAGTATGTTTTGGACTGCTGGTGGTGTGTGTGGGTATCTACTGTAGTGAGGAGTGTATTTGTGTGCATGTGTGCATGTGTGCATGTGTTCATGTGTACATGTGTGCATGTGTGCATGTGTTCCTGTGTTCATGTGTGCATGTGTGCATGTGTTCATGTGTGCATGTGTGCATGTGTGCATGTGTTCATGTGTGCATGTGTGCATGTGTGCATGTGTTCATGTGTTCATGTGTGCATGTGTGCATGTGTGCCGACATCATGTACAGGTCGGAAAGTGTGTTTCCTGTCTTCCTCCCACAGGTGCTGTGTTAGGGCTGGTTCACTGCAGCAGGGAAACTGATGTCACTGAGCCACATAGTGATAATGAAGATAGATGTGTTGAGGCACAGGCGTGTTTGCCAGGGTCTGTCATTGGGCCACCAATCGACAGTACAGAGCTGTCCACCCCATCCATGCATACAGTCATATTGCCAATACATCCAACACCAATGTCCATAGCTGAGGGACAGCATACAGTTGGCATTGGCCAGGACAGTGTGGTATCTATGGCACATGCATCCCAACACAGCAGCCATACCCAGATGTCTGGAAGGGTACCACATAGGCAGATGTCCAGGGGTTCTCATAGGAGCACTGCTGCTCATCATGCCACTGGCAGATGTGCCACAGGTCTGACAAATGTCACGCATGTTCCAGGCTGTCATGGAGGCACAGGCACATATGGAACAGTACACCAGACAGGGACTAAGGGCACAGAGGGCACATAACACTGCCATCATTGACGGTATCCGTGACCTAGCAGGTGCCATCCATCATTACACCGAGGTCACTGATAGATGTTGGGGAGAGACATTAGATATCCTCCACAATGTCATGTCCATGTGTCAGGACAGTGCAGGATGGTTGAGACATGGACGTGGCCGTATGCTAGCAACATCAGCAGCTGGCAGTCGCTGCGGACATCCCTCAAGCCACAGCCACTACCGTAGTGCCAGTACCAGTCCCAGCAATGTTTGTGGTGGGCTGTCTATAGAACATCCTAGAAGACCATGTGCACATGGCTCTGGACAGTCCCAGCAGGGACTTGTGTCCAGTGTACATCCATCCACCTCTGGGGTTAGTACCCAGTCTGGCTTAGTACTTGATAGTAACAGTAGCACCCCTGCCAGGCACAGGTACCATATCTGTGACCAGAGACAGTGATCTGTAAAGCCTCACAGGTACAGTCTGTGGCTATCCCACAAATACCCATATAAGGCAGCCACATGGTGGAACTGTGTGCATGCAGATACACACACATACTCCAGACACCTAGGGCTAACACATACCGACACACATTACAACAACATTGGCCAATTCCAGTATTCTTGGCCCTCACACATGCACACACACACACACACACACACACACACACACACACACACACACACACACACACACACACACACACACACACACACACACACACACACACACGTCAATTGGATATCTCACTGTAGGCCTCTGGAAAACCAACAACACACCCTGTGCATATGATGAAACCTGTGCCGCCTCCTGTCATCTGTAACATCGATGCAGGAACAGGCTACCATGGTGCTGATGCACAGGGTGTCTATATAGCAGTATAGAAATGTTAGCATGTTGTCAGCAGTAGGGTGTAATGTTATGCTTGAAGGTGTAGCTGAACAGGCATGATGCATTAAAGCTATGATTGTCATTGTAGTGCTTTTTACACCGGTGTTGGTTCCAATTGTGTATTGTCTGGCCACATGCCACTTGAGTGATGTGTGCAGTATTGGCAGCATGTGTTCGAAAGTGGACAGTATGTGTGGGATGTGTGTAGCACAGATTTGCAGTTGTACAGTTGTGAACATGGTGGAGGTGCACTGTCTGCATGTACGTGCATAGTGGACACATGGCCATGGTGACTTGCTCTGTATTACACAGTAACACTCCATAGTTTCTATTGGTGGCCAGTATGCATTGTACTACACACATTCCGGAACCTGACTACACATGTGTGTATGACATGGTTTGACACTGTGCTGTGGGTGATACTGTTACTATCTGTCATTGTTTTGCATTCTGGTAGTATACATCACTTCAACAGCCTGACCATAACCAATCATTAGATGATGTCTTGACAAACGACAGACAGATGTAGGACACACAGCAACATTTGGATCCTTCAGTTACTATACAATGCCAGTAACCACTGGTATTCACCTGCACCCATTACTGAGACCACTCCTGTTTGGCATATAGCTCTCTTAGGTATCACAGTAGGGATATGTCCGTCCACGTCTGGTAATGCATACTGTGGCCTATAATGCATTCTCCAGATGACACACACATCCTCCACAAGGGTATCATACAGACAGTGTCTGTTGTCAAACCCATGCTGTAAAGCTATAAGCCAAATTAAGCACAGTCATCCACCTTTACGGAACATATTATCCCCACAGTACCACATAGGTAGTAGCCACCAACATGATGAACAGGTACCGATGTGTACATGCAACCAAGTGTTATGACATCTCTCTTTTGTTAATCACATTTCCAAAGGTATTTTGGAATCCCTTGGTGGATCACATAAGCAATGAGGGGTCTGCATGCATATCCACATAGGTTGTTCTACACCTGTTATGAATAGTCATCATTGACAGACTTTGCTGCATTTGAACAGGTCTGACATATACCTCGGACATAGACCCTCACTCGCACATTCTAATAGGAACCGTAATGACTTTGTGTGACACAGATGACCTAGTCCGGGGATCACTGCAGTGGCTGGGCTTGTCACAAGCATACAGATGTGACCTAAGGTCTGGGAAGCAGCAGCAAAGTCTGGCAAGGATGACAGCTGTGTTCTTGGAGAAAGCAGGGTTCCCACACATGCATTCATTGAGGTAACATGTACAGATATGTATTTGCCACACAGCTAGCTCACATGTGCAATGCATACTGATATGTCATACAGTGGTAAAAGCAAAGCCCACAACACATTGACCAACAGTATCACACACACTCACCAAGTGCAGGATACAAACCCCTACCTAACTACTTCATGATATTAGAGGAGTACGCATTAACATGACACACTATGCACATTATTGGGAGTTCTCTTTTCCACAGGTATATTTGTAGGATGGTGACATCATCAGACTTGACAAAGGTTAGTTTACCACTTTTGAGGTCTCTTACTACTCTCCTAAAATGTTGCTTCTTCGGAAGGAGATAACACACAAACACCCGCACTTTTCCAATGCAGGATTCAACCCCCTACCTAACTACTTCAAAACCCCTACTTAATTACTTCATGATACTAGAGGAGTACATATTAACACAATGTGCTATGCATATTACTGGGAGCTCTCTTTTCCACAGGTATACTTGTAGGATGGTGACATCATCAAACTTGACAAAGGTTAGTTTACCGCTTTTGAGATCTCTTACTACTCTCCTAAAATATTGCTTATTCCCAAGGAGATAACACACAAACACTTGTCCAGTACAGGATTCAAACCCCTATCTAACTACTTCATGATACTAGATGAGTACGCATTAACACAACACATTATACACATTATTGGAAGTTTTTTTTTCCACAGGTATACTTGTAGGATGGTGACATCATCGGACTTGACAAAGGTTAGTTTACCGCTTTTGAGGTCTCATACTACTCTCCTAAAATGTTGCTCCTTCCCAAGGAGACAACACACAAACACTTGCTCAGTGCAGGATTCAAACCACTACCTCACTACTTCAGGATTACTTAATTACTTCATGATATTACAAGAGTACGCATTAACACGGTGCGCTATACACATTACTGGGCATTTGCTTTTCTACAGGTATATTTGTAGGATGGTGACATCATCAGACTTGGCAAAGGTTAGTTTACCACTCTTGAGGTCTCTTACTACTCTCCTAAAAGGCTGCTCCTTCTCAAGGAGACCACACACAAACACGTGTCCAGTGGAGAATTCAAACCCCTACCTAACTACTTCATGATACTAAAGGAGTACGCATTAACACGCCACGCTATACACATTACTGGGAGCTATCCTTTCTACAGGTGTATTTGTAGGATGGTGACATCATCAGACTATACGAAGTGGGTTACATTAGGTGACATTAGATGGGCTACATTGAAGGAATGTCTAAACACTTTAGGCATGTGATCATCAAAGGTGAGTTTACTATCTACCTGTGTCCCCAGGGCCATAATGACTTTCTCCGTACATGCTGGATTACCACCCATGTGGTAATTTGTGTGCACTTTGTTTTACCCAAAGGGGATGACTATGCATTCTTTGCCATTCAGCTTGAGGGCATTATTTTGACACCAGGTATCTGTCTCTGTAAGACACTTCTGGAGGATGTCTGTGTCCGCTGTACAGTCGATTATGGACCACAGTTACCATTCATCTGCAAAACTGTTCAGTCATACACCTGCCATGCTTCCCTGTACCTCTGAGCAGTATCTACTGAACATGTGGGGTCCCAGGACCAAGACCTGTGTGATGCCATTTGTGACTGGCTTAGAGTTGGACATGGCACCCACAACTATGAACATGTGTGTTTGATCTGTGAGCCATTTGGCCACCCATCCTGTGACATAGCTGTTAATGTTCAAGCTGGTACACTTGTCCATGATGACAGAGTGGGGAATGGTGTAGTAAGCCCTTAGTGAGGTCCAGGTGGGCTGTGTGGACTACTTTCACCTCCATCTATGTTCATGGTAATTGTTTTAAATAACTCAACTAGGTTTGGGAGCCAGGCTCTGCCTTTAACAAGGCAAAGTTGTGTAGAGTCCAGTGTCTGGAGATCTCCAATGTCTCAGTGTATGGGTTCCATGACAATTGGCTCAATAGCTCTGTAGACCTGGCTGAGTAGACATATTGGGCAATGGTTTCCAGGTTCTGTTTTGGCACACCCTTTGTGGAGCTGGATGACTGTTAGTGTATGCCATTCTTTGGGTACATAGCCTGTGGTACGGTTGAGTCTGGACAGTGAATGTAGGTGAGTGTGTAGTTCCTTATGGGCCTAGTGTAAGACGCAGCCTGGGACAACATACAGTCACATTGATGCTATGTTCTTTGCTTTGGTGAGGGCTGTCTTTACCTGCATGTCCATGATGTCTGTGTCTCTGCATCCTTCTGTGATGGACACAGGCCATTTTGGGGGTGATGGGGGGGAGTTTACACTGAACTTGTCCCCCTGGATGTGGGCAATGAAAGTTGGTTTGCTGTATTTCATTCCTGTTTTCAGTAGCTGACAGCATATTTGGAAGTTCACACCTACATGTCTGGTATAGCTACCGAAGGCTTTGTGGTTGTTATTCTTACATTCCTTGGCTATTTGTCTTTAGAAACTGTCCTTGGATTATTTTATGAGCGATCATTGTTTCTTCCTGATAATGATCAGTGATACCTTTTCTTTAGTGAAGTTGGATCTATCATGTGTTAGTTTCCTCCTTCTCTTGTCTAGCTTATTTATGGACAAAAAAAACTACTTGTTGTCCTATTTTTGGAGGAGTGCATCTTGGTTTTATTTGTGATGTCTCATTCCATGCATCCCTGTAAATGCTCATAGGATGCACTTGTAAATGATTCTTTAGATTGCCAATCATTATCCCATAGTAAGAGGTCTTTGGAACTTTCCACTTTAGTCTTGGGAAGTGTGCAGTTTGCTTTTGCAAATGTCTTCACAGTGATTTCATTGACTGGGTGTGGGGGCGGGATGTGGATGTCCAGTGTGATTACTTCATGATCTGATATTCCCAGTGAGGGGTTTATTTCTGTTGTGGAACACTGGTACCCCATGTTGGTGATGATCATGTCCAGTATGTTGTCACCTGTAGTGGGTGTGCTGACCAGCTGTTCCAGGGTGTTAGAGTTTCTTAACTGTAGGACACATTGGGCAAAGGACATTGTATACAAGTAATTCACACACTCAATGTTTGGGTAGTTGTAATATCCTCATATAATGGTGTTTGATAGGACCTTTATATTTGCCATTGTTCTCCGGAATACTGAGTGAGGTTCCTGAGACAAGGTACGTGATCTGTAACAGGCTACAATCTGATGGGCAGCTTTGTCCAATGTTAGTTGCACTTGCATGGTCTCCAAGGCTTCATGCTGTGCCAGTAACCTGAAGGTGTGTATATCCATAAGGTAAATGGCTACACCCCTTCCTTTTGTATTTCACTCATGGTTTTGGGTCCAAAGGTCAGAGTGATTGTGAGTGTTTTACGTGGATCATATCCAGCAGCTCTATGTTTGACATAGCTTTGTATGTTAGGCAGTGAACACCTCTGAGTAGGCGATATGCAAGGGAGTATGGATGGAGCATTTTGCGATGGTCTGTGTATGGCATGTATTTCAGGCCACTAATGCTCTTTGTGAGGTATTGCTGCTGGCTTTCCAGTTGTTGTAGTTGTCTTGTGAGGTACATAGCAACAGTGGCGTTGTACTCTTTTATAGTTCTAGTGAGTAGTCAGTACAGGGGAACAATGTCCTCTTTTATTCTGCATGAGACACATTTTGTGATGAGGTGTGCCACATAAGAGGGTTTCCTGACTACTGTGGGAATGTGCTTATCACAGTTGTATCCACTGTCCACCTGTGACCCAGGGTTTCTTGTCACACTTACAGTGTGAGGTATACTACTACCTATGTTGTAGTTCTTGGCTACAGAGATTTTAACAAAGGTGATGATAATGCACCGTTTGGCATTGAGCTACAGCCCATGGCTTGGACAACAGCCATCTGTCTCAGTGAGGCCCTTTTGTAGGATGTCCACATCTTTAGTGTTTACAATGATGGCTCCTAGCTTGCAGTCCTCTGGAAACTTCAGTAGCCACAGAACTTCCATGTTAATGTTTACTTCAGGGAAGTAGATACTACACAGCCTGGGAAGTTATCTAGTCCCATGGCTGCTGTGATACTGGCTTCGGAGAGTGTTTTTTTACCTGTGCAGCCGTGATGACAGCAACTTTGCAGTCTTCCATTATAGACATGTGCTCTTTCATGGGTGAGAGGGAGGTAAAGTTAACACTGATGCTATCTGCCAGGATGTTGCCAATATCAGTTTGCTCTGTACATTTAGTGCCATTGAGCTGTAACTCAGAACAGATCTGAGTGTAACCATGACATGGACCTGTCTGTTGGGCAGAGATCTCCTGCGTAGACAGTATGCAACAGAGTACAGCTTGGGTTACATTCATTCTTGTTGCATGGGGCAACTATTTGAGGCCAGTAATCCTCTTGTTAAGGTACTTCATTGGTCTTTCTAGCTGCTGAACATGCCTAGTCAGATTAATCGCAAGTGTGTTGTGGTACTCTCTGACAGGTCTGTTGACTGCTGAGTAGTGGCAACCTCCTTTGACCTACATGCACAGACCTTGGCAGTTTGTGTGAACACATAGCAGGATTTTCAGACCACTTTGTGAATGTGTTTCTGGAAATAGAGATGACTATACACATTTGTCCATAGATCCCTTATTATCACATCCGTATTTAGCCTAAGTGTGTGAGCATGCCCAGTATGACCTTTCAGTATCTTCCTGCCTGACATTTGCTTCATTTATTTAAGTGTGTGAACATGCCCAGTATGACCTTTCAGTGTGATGTTGAATGAAATCCACTACATTTGTTGGAGTGTGTGAGCATGCACAGTATACACATTTATACTATATGTGTATGGTAAATCCAGGTGTATTTTTACAGCAGGGATAACCTTTGTGTCATACATCAACAGGGATCATGCTGTGCCTGCAGGGCTTCCATGAGACACTTTGCATAGACCTATCAACATTTCTACATACAGGGGGGGCAGCTATTCTTTGTACATTTCTACCCGTGGGCACACCAGATTGTTACTGTGGGTGTACATAGGATGTGGGTTTCACCTGACACTTATACACATTTGCTGTGCCTGCACAGCTATGTACAGGACACCATTACAGTCTGTACTGTTGCCTATCATACTGGCTTGAGGCATACTACTGTACTACAGATCTTAGCGTCCATTGTCACATATATTAGCTTGTGACCTCATAGCCTATACAACCCACATCACAACGCCTGGCCTGATGTTCTCTGTCTGCATAGGCGTGTGGGTGAGGTTACCCATTTGCCTCATTTGGGGCATGATACAGCATTGCTTTGTGTTTGCATTAGTGTACAATTGTCCTGCTGTGTCTGTGCCACTGTAATGCTATCATGGCTTAGTGGTTCAGTACTGTGAGTATAGTGCACAGTATCTTGCGTTCAAGCCCTGTCACTGCTTTTTATTTTCATGCTGGCCAGACCAGACTGCTTAAGGAACAGTAAAGCAGATATGAGCATGTTTAACTGACTTTGCTCAACTTTGCCCGACCTTGGCTAACATTGCACGAGACATTTTGTTTACGTATACTAGATATTGGTAAAAGCTGCTTAGCACTGCTTTATATTGCTTAAAACATGGCAGTCATGCCTGAGGTGGTGCTGCAGGGCTGCTTATTTCGGATGCACATACTACACTCCCTATACATGTTTGGAAACAGGTAGTGTCAAGTTAGGCATCCCTTTTATTTTATGTGCGAGTCAGAGAGAGGTATAATGTTCAGGGTTCCTACTGAGCCAGTGTATGTGCTATGCATTGCCTCTTTGCCAAGGCCAAGGCATACTGGGCACGCCTCCTTCTGCCTACTGGGCAGGCTCAGGTTGTTCCTCCTCCAAGTCATGCTGTGCCTGTGCAGGCCTTCGCAATGGTGGGGGGCTGTTTGGCCCTGCCCCATGCTGTTCCTGCTGCAGCTGTTTTTGCAGGATCATATTGTGCAGCTCACTACCTCAGGGTATTCCGCTATTTGCTGAAAGAGATGCATATTGCTGGCCAATACCTCATGGGAATTGGGGAAATATACATGATCACTGACATGTGCTGACATGGCATTCAGGAACTGGTGCAGTACCCTTGATGCTGATGCCTATAAAATCCCCATCATATCACCAGTTGGTCTCTGGAAGGTACCTGTTGCTAGTATTCTTAGGCCAATGCATACCTTGGTTTCCACTGGGATGGGTTCCCCTCTGTTGGTTCTGTGTGTGAGGCATGGCCTGCACAGCTCAACAATTTGCTGCAGGAGCTCTCTGTCCACTCTATAGCACTCCACTATCTCCAGCTCATGTAGCCCCTGGTAGGTTACCCTGGGTCTGTACACTCTTCTTCGTCTCCTCACTGTGGGTTGCTCAGCAGCATTCGCAATGACACCACCCTCAGCATCTTGCACATGTTGCCTTATAATAGCATTGGCAGCCCCTAACATTTTTATGTCTCAGTTTAAGCTTCTTAAGTTTTCACTTCTCTTTGTTGACTGCAGTGTTGCAGTGTTTCTGAGAAAAACATGGGGGAATGTTGTTTGCAGAGTTTTAGGTGCTGGGCTGGGCTACTGTACTGCCTGTGTAATTGGCTGATTCTGATTGATTTCACCTGGCAGCTCTGCTAGTTCTCCTTGGTTAACTTCCTACTACTTTTTTCCCTTCCTTTTCCCTTTCTATTTCCACAGGGGGCAGCGCACGCGCATGCGCAAACATGTGCACATGAGCGCACACGCATGCACACAGGCTTACACAGGCTTAGGCGGGTGCACATTCGTGTATACATGCTTAGACAGCCTAACACAGGCTTACACAGGTGCACACCTGCGCACACAGGCTTAGACGGGTTTACACGCGCACACACATGTGCACACATGCGCACACAGTGTAAGCAGCTTTGCAAGAAACTTCAGTGATAGCCACGGCGTACACCTTCAGTTTCTGGATTTCACTTTAGACAACTGTAGACACACCTCTTTTAGTCCTGAGTAACTCACAGCAAACACATGCCACTCTGCTCCAATCAGCTTACAGTCTTTTTGATACATACCCCCTGATGATGTCACCCATCTTCTACTCTGTTACTCCCGTTATCCTACTCTTACACTCTAGGGACATGGTTCACATAGCAGAAAAAATTGGGATTCACTATCCTTATCCTCATTTGCATAGGATCGCCTACTAATGCTTGGTTACATCTCTCAGACTGAGCTTCCCCCCCTTAGCAACCTCTACTCAGTAGGACTAAAAAACGCCAAACAAACTGTAGAAAAACAAAAAGTGCAAAGGGAGCACCCAACCAGGATCCGATAATCCCACAACTGTAATGTATCCAAATGAAAGGTAGAATGAAACGGCAGGA
Organism: Protopterus annectens; assembly: GCF_019279795.1. Taxonomy (NCBI): domain Eukaryota; kingdom Metazoa; phylum Chordata; order Ceratodontiformes; family Protopteridae; genus Protopterus; species Protopterus annectens. The sequence continues at coordinate 1,453,328,115 of NC_056746.1, read as the reverse complement.
ACTTTGGTTTTTCAGCGTTAGAACTTTAATTTTAAACAAGCACTTTCGGAAGGCTTTGTATCCTTCCTTCTTCAGACGAAACAAAACACTGAATTACAAAACAACTCCCTATTAAGTAGGGTGAAGATTAATCAATTAGTGACATCACAATTGAAATTAATCAAATACAAATTCTCTAAATGTTTTAGTGTTGTTAGAAAACAGCTCATTTAGAATTCTTCATAGCTTAGATTAACCGGACAACTAATCATGCACTATCATAACTAATTAACTTACAACCCTCTTAAAAACATGTTAAGAAATATTAAAAATGTTGAACAACAGTTTTTAAAACAGTATAAATGCACTTAATCTGTGTAATCATATCAAATGCAAGTATGTTAGACATATTAAACAGACACAAACCCAATAATCTTCAAAGACGAGTTTTTTGTCAAAATTTTCTTCAGCCACTATTTCAGGTGCCGAAGTTAAATAGAAATAGACCTAACGTCTAAAAGTGCTTACGTACCTAAATGTATATTAAATAAAATAAGAAATATAGGATGTGTACTATAATACACGTGAAGTGTTGTTTATACCTTTAACCTATTTGTATATATTGAATTAAGACTAAAATAATCTCTGTTATTAACTGTTGACAGTTCAGAAATAAAAAGTGCAAAATGAAAAATAAATCAAAAATAAAACCGTACTATAATAATCACCTACTAAAAAATAATTAAAGAATCAATGTATAAAACTATAATAACTTATAATATAGACAATATGTACATGTATAAATATAAGTGTAAATATTATAATATATACCTCCTATACTAATAATGATTACTATCTCCTTAAAGCTAAAAGTTTTAATATACAGGTTAAGGAAATCGATTCATTTAAACCCGGGTTTATATGTGCGGCCGTCCTTATTTGCCAGAGCAATTCCTCTTTTTCTAGCAGGATTTGCCATGGGCCTAAGCTAGGATCATCCTTAATTTGTTTCAAGACAGCAAAGTTAAAAACATGATCCTGATACTCCATAATATGATAAGCTAGTGCGTTATTAACATCTTTCCTAGTGATTGCGTACAAGTGTTCGTAAATTCTCTTGCGCAAGGCCCGCTCGGTCTTTCCTATATAGAAAGCCGGGCAGTTCTTGCAACTAGCTACGTAGACCACCGCTTTGGAAGCACAGCTGAAATTTCCCAAGATTTTATATTTCTGCCTGTTTATAAACACGTTGTTCCCTTCCTGTATGGATTTACATTGATGACAAGATCCACACTTAGTCATCCCTTTTATCCTCTGGAAGGTGGTTTTGTTGTTCCTTTCCAGCAAGGATTTCAGGCTAAACCCTTTTCTATAAGTTATCTTTGGTGAGGTTCCAAACAGATGCTGTAGATGTTTATCCTCTACTATATTTGCCCAATTCTTTTGTAGAATGTTTCTTATAAAGTGATGGTCCACTGAAAACGTACATAAAAATCTAACACCAATGTTGGCTATATTAATGTTTCTATCCTCAACCAAAACCCCTTCTTGGTTTCCAACTGTGGGCAGAACTTGTCTACATAAAATGGGTTTAAAATGTCCAGATTTTCTTTTAAACATCACTTCAGTTTTAACTTCCAATATCAGAGGTCCCGGGTACCCTCTGTTTGTAAACATTTTACTCAAATTACTACATTCATCCAAAAAATCTTCATCTTTAGTAATCGTACGAGCTGCCCTTACCATCTGTCCTTTCACTACTGCTCTTTTTTGATGGTAAGAGTGACAGCTTCTAAAGTGAAGAAAACCATTGGAGTAAGTGGGTTTACGATAAATCTTACTAATAAATCTAGACTCCCTAATGTCTTTACTTAGTTTTATATCTAGAAAACTAATTTCGCTATTATTTACCTCATATGTGAAATCTAAGAAATCAGTGAGTAATTTTATATCTTCTATGAAGGGTATTACCATGTCCAAAGGTCCTTTCCATAACAAGAACATGTCGTCCTGGTACCTAGTATACCAGGCGACATGTTCTTTGAATAAAGCATTGTTAAATAACAGTGTGTTTTCCCATTGGGCCATGACACAATTGGCGAATGCTCCCCCACATGGAGATCCCATAGCGACTCCTGAGGTCTGCCTATATGTAGCGTTGTTAAAAGCAAAGAAGTTGTATTTTAACACTAACTCTAATAGAGTTTCTATTGTGCTAATAATGTTTTTCTCTACTTTTCTAGATTCAAGAAAATCCCTGACCCATTCCAGTCCTAGTTGTTGTGGAATGACAGTATAAAGGTCCTTCACATCTACAGTCATAAATGTTAAGCTTGGGTCAAAAGGTATCTTGTTAATGTTTTCAAGGAAACTCCATGAGTCTCTGCATATCTGAGTTTCTTTTTCAATATATGGTTTTAAGAAACTGTCTACATATTTGGCACAAGCTACTAGGATAGACCCTCTACCGTCAACAATGGGTCTAAAGGGGGGTTCGTTAATAGATTTATGAATTTTTGGAGCACCAAAGAAAGATGGCATTCTAGGTGCTAAGACATTCAAATAAGTATGGATGTCTATATCTATTAAATTTTCTAAAAACAAGTCTTCAACCATAGCTCTAATCCTGTTGTATGATGTGTTGACTTCACTTAAACTAATCTTCTCGTAAGGACCAGTGTCCAAGTGAGTGGATAATTTGTTATTATAGTCCACTTGATTCATGAATATGAGGCCACTACCCTTGTCGGGTTTCATAACCCGAATATTGCAATCCTGCAATAGTTTAACAAAGTCACGTTGTTCGGTTGTGATGTTGAGCTTGTCTTTACTTTTATTGTCCTTGCTGGCAGCCAAAAATCTTAAGTCCAGTTCACAAGGTTTCTCAAAGGTCTTGAGATTACTGACCAAGGGTGGATTGAATAGACTAGCTATTCTGAAAGGTTTAATCAATGAAGAGTTTTTACCTAATACAGCAGAGAGGTTTAGCTTACGGACAAACAGTTTTAGGTCAATGATGGTCTTGACCAAGTCCATATGGGTGTCTGGAACGAAAGAAAGTCCTTTCGAGAAGAAGTCAGCCATTTCGGTAGTAATGTTGAGGGGGGTATAATTAAAGATCTTAAAATCCCCCTCAGTACTATAAACAATAGTTGGCTGACTTGTTCTTATACAAGTCTGTACACTCTTCTTCGTCTCCTCACTGTGGGTTGCTCAGCAGCATTCGCAATGGCACCACCCTCAGCATCTTGCACATGTTGCCTTATAATAGCATTGGCAGCCCCTAACATTTTTATGTCTCAGTTTAAGCTTCTTAAGTTTTCACTTCTCTTTGTTGACTGCAGTGTTGCAGTGTTTCTGAGAAAAACATGGGGGAATGTTGTTTGCAGAGTTTTAGGTGCTGGGCTGGGCTACTGTACTGCCTGTGTAATTGGCTGATTCTGATTGATTTCACCTGGCAGCTCTGCTAGTTCTCCTTGGTTAACTTCCTACTACTTTTTTCCCTTCCTTTTCCCTTTCTATTTCCACAGGGGGCAGCGCACGCGCATACGCAAACACGTGCACATGAGCGCACACGCATGCACACAGGCTTACACAGGCTTAGGCGGGTGCACATTCGTGTATACATGCTTAGACAGCCTAACACAGGCTTACACAGGCGCACACCTGCGCACACAGGCTTAGACGGGTTTACACGCGCACACACATGTGCACACATGCGCACACAGTGTAAGCAGCTTTGCAAGAAACTTCAGTGATAGCCACGGCGTACACCTTCAGTTTCTGGATTTCACTTTAGACAACTGTAGACACACCTCTTTTAGTCCTGAGTAACTCACAGCAAACACATGCCACTCTGCTCCAATCAGCTTACAGTCTTTTTGACACATACCCCCTCATGATGTCACCCATCTTCTACTCTGTTACTCCCGTTATCCTACTCTTACACTCTAGGGACATGGTTCACATAGCAGGAAAAATTGGGATTCACTATCCTTATCCTCATTTGCATAGGATGGCCTACTAATGCTTGGTTACATCTCTCAGACTGAGCTTCCCCCCCTTAGCAACCTCTACTCAGTAGCCATGTTGTCTTCAGCCTGCCATTCACTTGCATGGCAGATGAATATATTGAATAAAATCCCTATTTGTGGCTTTTATTTTTTGTTTTTCTGGTTTTTAGAGCGCAGCACGTTTGTGCTACGCTTAAACATCAGAGATCGAGGGAAAAAAATATATTTTTTTTATTTTGCAATGGAAAGAAATGCCAATGGCCATATATTTGGCCATTGGCAAGCTTCCTCAACTGGATGTATCCTTTATTAGGAGTTGTCATGGCTCCGTTTTGCTATTTGCAGAATGGTACTCAGTTGCCAACCGAGTACATTTCTGCAAATAACACTACTCTTGCTCGGACAGGTTAGTGTTTTCTGAATCGCAAATTTACCTCATTTGCATAGCTTTCAGCAGCAAATGAGGTAATTTGCATAAACTAACCCTGTCCGTGCAAGAGCCATTTTAGGCGCTCTCTTGCACGCCCCTGCCAGCTGTTCCTGGATCGCTGGGCAGACATGTTGGCTGCATGGAGTCTTAATCTAGTCTTAGACTCCATGCAAGCCTTCGTGAATCCAGCCCTGAATTTAAAGCTAGGTGTAATGTTGGGAAGAATTGGACAAAATATAAATAAAGAAAAAAGTAAAGAATTTGGTTTTAATGGTGAAATAGAAGGTGTTAAATTTACTGATAAGTATACAGATGTGTTAGGAGTAACATTTGAGAAAAATGAATACAAACAGGAGCAATGGGACAAAGTGATGAAGGAAATAAAGGACATTTATGTTTTGGAAAATATATAGGTTTTCATACGGAAAGAAGGCACATCTAATCAATAGTATGATATTAGGTAAAACAGCATATAAAGCAAATGGTTATATTATACCTGTAAAATATGAAAAAGAACTAATGATGTTAATATGTTCATTTATTTGGAGTTCTAGACTGAAGCCGGTTAAAAGATGAACATTGTATATTAAAGAAGACAAGGGGGTCTAGGATTAATTAATCCTATTGTGCATGTAGCATTTTAAGTTTATACAAAGTATTAAAGTATTATGAAGGAGAAAAAAAAATGAAAGAAATGATAATAGATTATAAATATAAAGATGTATGGGAAGGAATGGAAGTTAGGAAGAGAGGTAAAAGTTATGAGGAGAAATATGTAAATGTGATATTGTTAAAGTATTTAAAATATGAACAGATAAACATAGACATGACAGAATATGAATACTATAGATGATAAAAACAAGAAGAAGTAAGGAAGACAGACAGAATTACATTTTATGTTGCACTGACATTGTGGAATGATAGATTCAATGAAATTAAATATAATGAGAAATGGACTTTGGCAAAGATATTGGAAAACATGGTTTTGGTTGTGGGTAAAAGAGTAGGGGGAATACTTGAAAATGTAAAGCAAATGTGTGTGTGTATATATATATATATATATATATATATATATATATATATATATATATATATATATATATATATATATATATATATTGTATATATATATCCCCGACCCCATGTGTAAAAATGGGAAAAGGGGTTGAGGATGGATAGATGGATATATATGTATTCACAAAATAAAAAAAAATACTTGTTATTACACTGTTGGTCTTTTGCATTCCCTGTGCAGTGGCAGCTGGGAAAATGGCACAGTATGGCAGCTAGTGAGATGGGCTGATCAGCTATTCTTTCCACTATCTCCTAAACTTAATACCCATAGTGCCAAGTATACATATCCTAACTCATAAATCTAATCTCATAACATAATGATGTCCTCCTCATCTATATTCAGAATCGCCTACTCTCAGAGATCTTTTCTTCTTCTCTTTTTCTTTCCATTGGAAATATACTATTCCAAGATTGTCTTGCTTTGTGATATTTTCAAAAGCAAATAGTATATAGTAACAAATAAATGTATCCTAACTACTAAGAATGTACAACTATGCCATGTCTTTACTTTTTTGTTTGTAATAAATTGTACTCTTGGAGATTTACTCCCCGGGCCTCCACTGAAAATGGACTTATATCCAATTGGACACTCCCAGTCAACAAATATAAAATTAAAATTAAAATAAAATAAATGGGAAATGAGGTGAATGCCATTTCCATAGAGGATTTTGAAAATAGTTTGGAGAGATTTTCTGATTGGCAGAAGGTGTGGTGGATTTAGAGGGGCTATTCCAGGGAAAGTTGTTTAATACTTTGAGGGGAGATGAGCAGTCACAAACAGTTGAGAGGGTTGTGGGATAATGTTTTGGTGGACTTAATGTAGGAAAATGAACTGGAGAGTAGAAAAGACTTATTGTGGGGAGAAATTATGGAAAAATTCCAAAAAGAGGAGGCAGAAGAAATAAGTAGGAAAACATTTGCAGAAGCAGTGAATGAGAAGTGAGAAGGGAAAAGAGAGAATAAAAAGATGGAAGAAACTGGAAGAAGGAAGTATGTTGCACATATACAATGTAAAAAAGAGAAGGAGATGGACAGATATGAAATATGAGATAGTGACTGTGCCTTTAGGAATTAAAGACACAAAGGGTAAGAGCATTTATTTTGATAAAAATGAAACATAATGCCAGCTTTTTGAATCTGCTGCAGGAACATAGACCTTTTTCAAAGAATATGATTAAAAAATATATATATTCATGGACTAAGTATATCATTAAGACCTTGCATCATGAAACACAAAAGAAAGTGCATATGCAGTTTCAAACAGAGACTGACAGAGAAACTGTAAAAATATTTATTAAAGAAGTTTCATAAAGAAGTTAAAAATATTTCAAAAGTATTGGACAACAGAGGATTATGGACTGGGGTGGTATTTTAATGTTATACTGAGAACACAAAATGGTAGAATTATACAAATATACAAATTCCAAGTATGATTAATGTTGAAGGAAATATAGCTATTGTGAAATACTGGAGGCAACTGGAAATATTTTTTTGTGAAAAGAAGGACATTTTTTGGGTAATTTTGATAAAAACTGATGTTTTAAATAGTAAAATAAGAGTGTTGATAAATGGTTGGTTAAGTGAAGGGACAGAAATGGGTAGGGGTTCAAAACAAGGATGTCTGATGAGTAGTATTTTATTTATAATAATTATAAATTGGATAATTAAGAAAACAAATGAAAATATGAAAAAAAGCACAGTATATACCAAGTAATGGTATTGAATATCCAGATATTATATTTTACATGGATGACATTATTCTTATGACTAAGGAAAGTAAAATGATGGAAGAAGTGATTCTAAGTGTAAATAATAGCTTGCAAGAAATAGGGAAGTCATTAAATAGAGAAAAAAGTAAAGGATTTGGATCAGAACAGAAGTTGAAAGGAATTTAATTTACAATAAAGGAAATATCAATATTAGGAATAAAATTTGGTGCACTGAGTGTTGTTATGGAACAATTGTTGAGTGCTTCTGTGTACGTGCGCATGTGGGGTCTGTGTCACATGGTTGAAAGGTAATAATCGCGAATGACCACAGCTTCTAAAAGACCGGAAGTCAAAGTTGTTATTGTGGGGTCGCAGTACAATGTAGATATGGATATTTGCCCTTTCCCCCCTGTAGTGTGACCTCGGAGTTAGTAAATATATATATATATATATATACATATATATATATATATATATATATATATATATATATATATATATATTTAGCGGGGAGTGGGGGGGGCACAGCCCCCCTCCACAATTGCAACTTTGAGTTCCGGTGTTTTCAAAGTTGTGGTCATTCGCTATTATTAGCTTTAACCACATAATATAGACTCTGTGTGTATGTGTCTGTGTATGTGTATTTGTTGCAATGCCTTCCAGATTAAAACAGCACTGCCAGTTACAGCAGTCTGCATTTCAGGTATGTGAGTGATATATACACAGTGCCCTGTTTACTGTCTCATTTATGCTGGCTACATTTCAAGAATGGACTGACATCTTTATTAATATATCGTGAAAAGTAGTTTATTTATTAATTTATTTGACATTTGTTGACTGGGAAAGTCTGACTGGGACAAAGCACTTTTTCAGCAGAGGCCCGGGGAGAAAAGCTCCACAATACAAATATAAAAAATAGATGTTACAATGGAAGTATAATACAATAAGATTAGCAATATATAACATGATGATAAAAAAGAAGAAAAGAGACTAAAGGAAATTATATATAACAGAAGTGCATGAAGGTATAACAGATATATAGAGCAGAAGATGGTAAAATGCAGGATGTTGACTGGAAACTAATAGAAATCAACAGAAGGAGAAATATGTTAAGAAAGGATAGGAGAATAAAAAAGAAAGATGAGAAAAGAATATTTGGTATAATATTTTAATATTACACTAATAATGTTTTGTATTTAATATTAGATTATTCCTTCTAGACCTTGCTACCAGTTCAAGTATTTAGATTGCGTTTGGGCAACACAGGATGCTAGCTTCTGCATAGTTTTGCTGACCATACCTTGAAAATCTTAAAAATGTCTCATTTTCTGTTCTCTCTGGATGCCTGTTTGGTGTAGTAGTTCTATTTGGAATTTGATTTTAGGAGAATATAATTGATGTTTGTGGGGGTGCTGCCTTTATGGATTGTAAAGCTTCTTATAGCTTCCTAAAATTTGCATTCCTTTATTAAAATACTATAGTACCCAATGTAGGGCTTGCCATAATGTCTGAGAAATCCTGTTGGGCAGATGTATTATTCATTACTGTACTGCATGCTGACAACACAATTAGCTCAAGCTTTAAAGATGGCACTCCTAGTTTAGAGACTGTTGAGGTGGTGAAATTTCTGATTTTCATTTTCTCCCTCATGTCTGGCTGGATGGTATAAAGGTAAGTGGTTACCTGGCCAAGGAGCAACCACACTTAATTATAGAATATAAATTACCCATGGGGATTCAGGCAAAGGCTACCTATATTACTAGAAAAGGATTACACAGGAATAGACACTAAACAAAGCATAATGCAATAACTGGGAAATTGGAACTTCTGTTTTATAGATATGGATAGCAACATACAAGCAGTGAAATTTTTTCTTAGCCCCTTTAGTTTTATACACAGGTTAGGCATATTTTTATCAAGCAGAGGAGAAGGTGTGTAAAGTAATTAATAAAGAGTTGAATAATTTTATCTGGAAGGAGAAGAGGGCAAGAGACAAGTGGGATAAGTTGATCCTTCCAGTAGAACACAGTGGTTTGGGATTACTTGATTTGACAGGGTATTTCAGAGCTACACAGTTAAGTTTCCTATATAGAGCACAAGCAGAAAGCTATAATTCAAAGTGAAAAGGATGTTGAAATGGGGGAAGCTCAAAACCAAGGAGAGACTGGGATTTTTAATGCAGATACTTAAGGAGAAAAACCATAACCATACAGAGTGGGAGTACAGAGAATAGGCAAGATGGAGATTAAATTTACTGGAGAAAACCAGCAAAGGAGCCAAGGTACTGGGAGCAAATAATTAGAGAGGGAAAGATAACAGAATGGGAAGAGGCGAAGAATTAATTTGGACAGCAGGCTAGAGATTGCCTTCCCTATCAAGGATTGATATCACAGTATAAGCAAAGAGAAAGGAATAGGGGATCCTAAGTGAAAGACCAGTACTGCTAGAGTTTCTAATAGAATCTAAAACAGAAGATCCTGTTAAAAAGGGATAATTAGTAGAGCACATAACATATTGCATGATAACTTAAAGAATCAATCAGAGGAGGTTAGAAGGATTGCAAAGAGAGATCAGATAAGCAATCCACAAAGAAACAATTGGAGGATATACTTATGGCTCCCAAATATGCATTAAAGTCTTAAAGATTTAGGATCCTTGCTTAGAAGTATTTGCATACATATTTTTATACTGCAAATAATTTTTCCTCGGGTAAAATACAAATACTGTAGGTGTGATGGGGAAGAAAGAGGTAACTGGGAACACATTTTTTGGGAGTGTAATGACTTGGCAGACTTTAAAAATTCTCTGCAGACTACTCTGTCAGAAATACTGGGTTAGTAAATTGGTGTAACTAAGGAAATGATTTTTTGAGCTGTGATACAGAATCAGAATTGCCTAGATAGTAAGGCCTTGCAGAGTTTAAGTTTGGTGGCTGCCAGAAAAGCAGTTATTAGAAACTGGAAATAAAGGTTTAAACCAACTGTACTGAAAGCAGCAAATACAGTTACAGAGATAAAAGAACTGGAAGTGGGATCTTTAGAAAAGGATAAGAGCAAATTACATAGAAAAAAATGGGATTTGTGGGAACAATAATTGCAGAATAATGTTTTGGAGGAGGAATGAGGTTTAAGGGAAGACAGGAACTGAATGAGCTATGTAATGTTTGACTGACAATGACTATACAGATTTTCATTGATGTAGTATAATGTTTGCAATTGAAAATATGTCAGTATAGTTTGCTTTCATTTATATAAATGTATGAGTGCCTATGTCATAAATGATAATTCAATAAAGACATTTATTGTTATAAAAAAGATTATACAGGAATACAGTTTGTCATATGAAGGTTTATAGAATGCTGCTACTATGTAGGCCACCATCTTGAATGCTCTATTGGTGTGGAAATTAATACCTATAATACCATGCAACATTTAATATGATAAATCGTGTAATTGTTGTACTTTGGACCATTTCAGGCACTGTTTTCAATGTGCAATTTTCAATGTGATTACTCCCCCAAACCCAGAACCTATTATAGGCCTTTTAAAGAGTTTGTCACCTTTCAACTTTGGATTGTACACTCTTTTTCCTGCCCATTTATATACGTACTTTTTAAAGATCGGTAAGCTATCTGGCTTTTCATGTACAACGGCAGAGCATTCCACCATAGACATTTCCTGCAATAAAATAACCTCCTGCATTGAGTAGTTGTAAATTAGGGAACCACAGCCAACATCAGTTTTTTCCTTGTCACAAGAACCAAAGATACAGCTAACTTTTTTTCTTCAGGCATTTGTATAGAGTAGAATAGCATCTTTCAAAAGTAGCCTATTATTAGTTGTCAAAAAGGTTGACTACATCTTTGATTACTTATAGGAATGTAAATTTGCTTATGTCGCAAGTGATAATTCAGTAAAGGTGTTTGAAAAAAAATACATCCAGTCTTTCACTATATTCCGTATTCTTTATCTTTGCTATATGTCATGTGAAAACTTCTAAATTCTTTCAATCCTCATCAGTTGTTATTGATTATATGCAGAAATAGACACACAGTACTCAATGTTTGGCCTGACTATTGATTTATATAAAGGAAGTAGTACACTCTCATTATTGCTAGCAAATGTTTGTAATATATCCTTTATTTCACAATAGCATTTTCTAATACATCCAACAAATTTAAGTGTGGTATCAGGTGTTTCTTGACCTTAATTCTTGAGTCCCCAGTGAATATTATCTCCTCAAGAATTGTAATATTTCATGGATATGAATAGCCATTACTTTTAATAAATATACCTTAGATCTTTTAGCACTATACTTCATGCCCTTTATCTTTGACCAGGCATCTAAGTAATCCTTATATTTCTATATATTATTATAGTCAGTTAGATTTGTAACTATACATTGAACTTTACTGTCATCTGCAAACTTATTAATCCATAAGTCAAATGATATAAATGTAATATATAAAACAGGGTATGGTACAAAACCCTATGGTACCCCAGCATTTATGTTTTTAGAGTATGACAATACCTTTCTTATTTTTAGTCTTCCTTTTTTGTATTTCACAGCCAGTTGTTAATACATTTAACAACATAACTATTAATTTTTATCTTATACATTATTTTCATTTTAATAAAATTAATTTAACATAGTTACAATATATACACAGAAAGGAAGAAACTCAACATCACATATTGCTATACAATGTTAAGAATACATTGAATCGTCAAGGTAATCTTATACAGTTAACACATTAAGAGTCTTGGTATTTCAATATCAACATTTCAAGGCTATTCCAGCCTCTAAAAGTCTTAGTATGGTTTACATATCTTACTTTGATCACTACTTGTTAAGTTTTACATTGTGCTGATACTACATTTAAAAGTTCTTTTAATGCAAGAAATGATTTTGATTTCCAATTTTTTTTGTAATAACTTTTCTAGCTACTGCCAGGAGACTCCAAAACACTTTTTGTTTGGCTTTTACAGAAAAGGGAAGCAGAACATTCGTTAGTATTATTGATCTAGTTAAAGAACAATTATGAGACCATAATCCCTTAAAAATACTTATTACCTCCCAATAAATATTTAAATTTTCACAATCTAGAAATGTGTGTACAGTCAGCTGTTACATCTTTACTACATCTCCAACAGACTAAAGAAGTCATTGTACTTAACTTTGTGATTTGATAGGAAGTAATGAACATTTATATATATACACACACACACACACACACATCTATATATATATATATATATATATATATATATATATATATATATATATATTTAAAATAACAAATATTTCTGGTATAAACTTGTAAAAGCTTGACTAACTCATTTAAGTAACACAATTTTATTCTTAAAATCTCTCATTCCACTACTATCTAAAAAAGTTCCAAAATTTTGCATCAGAATTATTATTATTTATAATTAGCATATATAACTTGGACCAGCTTCATTTATAGGTCAATTTAACTTCAGTTATAGATTCATATATTCATATAATGGGGGAATAGTGATCTTTTCCTCTTCACTCATATCATCTAGAAATTAATTTAATTTCTTACTGATAGATAATATTAACTGTTTAACAGATTCAACCAACGTAGAATCTTTCATTAAATATTCTTGTGATTAGCTTTTCCTTTTTCAAAACATTCAAGCAATAATACTAATTCTTTCTTTTCTAGTAAATTCATTTTAAAATGGTCCTGAGTTTCCTTAAATGTAGAGGTGTGTACAACGGGATATTAATGGAGTTTTACAAACATGTTTCTTAACTGTTTTAAGAATTGAGTTCATATATGCAGACTTTAAAGACTGAAATTAATTTCCTTCTAAATAATTTTTAACTAGATAAAAGGATTATAGCATAGTTCTAATTTATTGTAATTGATAAACATTATTTAACGGGAAAGTCCACCTTGGAACAAAGGCAATTTTCAGGGGAGGCCTTTGAAGAAATGCTCCAGACACGTGTCTTATAATGTGGGATGAAACTGGAGTACCCACAGGAAACCCACACAAATACAGGGAGGACATGCAGACTCCACACAGGAGGTACACAAGCTGAGAATTGAACCATAGAACCTCTTGCTGTGAGGTGAAAATGCTACCGCTGCACCACCACACCACTCTAAGAATTTAGTTAAATCTGCTCCTGAATGTTTTTTCATTTACTAGTGTAAACTGAGTCTATTTAGAGTATAATGGAGTTAAAATATGCAACAATATAATAAGATTCTATATCTGTGAAGCTAATGCCACCACACTCCCATAATCTTATATGATTTCTATAAGCAATTTTTGGCTTTTTAGGAAACCATAAGAATGAAGTTAACATTTCTTTTTTCATTTTCTTTAAAAGTTTTTTTTCGACCAAGCATTAAAGCTGCTGAATGCAATGCATATATGATCTTGGGTAATATTATTATTTTATTAAGTACTAAACTATTCTTGAAAGTAAAAAAAGAAGTATTCATTCCATGTTTTAATAAGACGCAACACTTCTTCAATTAGTTTTTCAAAATTATTAATAATTTAAGTCACATCTTGATAGATTTGTAATCCTAAATCCTAAATCCTAAATCCTAAATATTTAGTTATTTTCCTTTGCAGTGATATTTATATTTATAATTATATTTATATTTATCTTTAAACCTATTAACTAGTATTAACACTAAATGTTAATTTTTTAGTATTAAATTTCAACAGTGATACTTCTTGAAACTTTTCAAGTTTCGCATCTATTTCTTCAATTGAATAATTTAAATCTTCTCTAGTTAGCAAAATATCATCTGCAAAAAGCTGTATTTTAGATTAACAATCCTTGTTAACTGAGAATCCATCATTGTTTCATTGCTTCTTCCATTATTAGCTAAGAGTTTGATAACTTATGGAAACAGTAGAGGAGACAAGAGACACCCTTGCTGTATGCCTTTGTTTAAAGTGAATCCTTGAGAAATGTAAGATCCAATGTTAACATATGCTTTGGAATCTCTATACAGTTTTTTTTTTTAATTTTCAAATAAATTGTTATGGAAATGCAAACACTTCTGAAGTTTTAAACAAGTAGTTGCAATCTACAGAATCAAAAGCTCTTTCAATATTTAATCTAATTAGGCTAATTTCTTGTTCATTCCTTTTGCTAAATTTAAGATAGTTACTACTGTTTTTACATTATCATACATTAATCAATTGACTATAAATCTTGTTTAATCTTTATTAATTAATCTGCTAGATATCTTAATACTATAGTGAAGATGGAAGTTAATATTTTATTGTCTACATTTAATAATGAAATAGAGCCTTATGAGTAAACTTCTCATCCTTTCCATGTTTAAGTATAGTTGAGATTACAGAAAATGTCCACGAGGAATTATTTTGTCCCTTTAAATTTTCCTGAAAGCTTCACTCAGTAATTCTAAAATATTTAATGGAAGCAGACTATATAATTTCATATTTAACCATCTAACAATTGAGATTTACCATTTTTCCCTTTGTTAAAGCTTCTTTAATCTATAGTAGGGTGATAAGCTTAATCAACATAGATATTTATTGGTCTAGCTACTCCTCTTATCTTTTAGTTAAAAGAAGCAGATGATAACATTTCATAATTTAAGTACTGTATATCTTTATATATCAAGTGAGTCTCTTGCAAGAATATAATGTCTCCTCTGTTTAATTTTGGATATCTCATTAATGATTTCCTTTTGTTGTCATTATTTAATCCATTTACATTAATAGATAATAGTTGAAAACTATCCAAACTGTGCATTTAAAATGATCCCTGGGACTCAATAAACTCCAAGTAGGCTTCATGCAGAGCCTACATGGAGTTTACATGTGTGCACAGGGACACTGCTATACCTGTATGTGACATTATGATCAATAAGGACTAGTTGACTGGTGGGCATGGCATATATATATAAGGCACAATCTACACTGTCATGAATGTTATCCATGCCATTAATGTTGTCAAACACGTATGTATGTACTGTGTGCATCACCAGAACAGGTAGCACACATGCATCTGGTTTAACAACTTGATGGGGGTTCCACATCATCAGACAGTCATGTTTATGCCACCAAAAGAATACCTAGGTATGGCCAATGAGCTGTGTGACAGCTCACTGAGACAAAGGTGGTACACTTCAGTTACACATCAGTGGAAGAAGGGTAAAGAAGGGTGCATTGTAATCAGTTGTTGGTGTGATGAAGGCTGGGAACTATGGACGTATTATGGCTTCTGATGTGCATGTCCTTCACATACTCATCTACTTCTGTAATATACAAGGAAGTAGTCAGCACTGTGACCACATGCTGGTGGATGTTCCACTTACCATCTACCCCAGGACACAGGTCACACACCTATTGGTCTGACTATAGGGTGTGATGTCCACACTATACTTGGGTTGTGTGTTTGTTTTCCTACTGGAACAAATCCACCAATGTTTTCTTGTCATTGCAGGTTTTGTCATGACTTTGGCAGCAGTCTGTGGTATGTGTTGATACTGTTTGTATTATAATAATATCACAGTTGGAATCAATGTTTGGCAACAATCTGTAATCTTTTTGGCAGCTGTTTGGACAGAGGATGTGTATGTCATCTGTGATGTCCATCACTTAAATAACTGACAGGAAAGGGCAGAGCAAGCAGTCCTGATGTATAGACCTGATCACTGAACCCAAGATATAGCCCACTTCACACATTTAAACATAGTGAGATGCCACGTATGTGATACACTGGTCTACCCACTTGGTGATATAGCTGTTTATGGCCACATCTGACAGTGTTGATTGAATACCTCAGTGTAGATTTGTGTCAAATGCCTTGGCCTGGTCAAGTTCCACTGGATAACAGTGTTGTCATCATGCATGCCATCTTTGAGGACATCTATCAGATGACACAGAGGGCTAAGGCTGTGAGCTGTAGTTCATTTGGTACAAGGTTGATTCCCAACACCCTAATTTGCCTACTGTGTGATCTTATACAAGTTACTTCACCAGAAAGTTCTTGGGTTAATAGATGTGATGTAGCATTAACAACTCACACTTGTCTGTTGCATACAGCCAGGATATTAGTAGTTTCCATTTAGAAAAAAAGTCCATGATGACATGTTGGTCTACCTCATAGATGAGAATAGTCAGGATGTGTCTATACATACATGCATCAGGTGCTGTCCCCCCAACTCAGATAGATGCATGTTGATGTACACCCTTCTATGGAAACATAGCCAATTTGGAGGATGTGTTGAAGTGTGTATCCAACTGTATCAGGAATGTGTATGTGCCGAGTTATGCCATAGGTGATCTGTGATGTTGTTACAGCCTATTGATTCTGTCTGATAGGCCTTTATGAAGGTAAGATGGCACATACTGCCAATCTTGATCTGGCCTATGGTTGTGACACAATCCTCCACACAGGTATCATTGAGAAACTCTCCCAGATGGGAATTAACCCTTACATCACTAGATGGGTAACCAATTGGCTCACGGACAGAACACATACTGTGAAAGTTGGTGAATCAACCTGTAGCAGTAGAGCTGTCACCACTAGCATACCACAGGGATCTGTGCTTGGCCCTTTACTGTTTGGAATCTATTTCTTGAAGGTTCAGGCTAAAGTATATGGGCTTTGACTTACAATTTGCTGATTCTTGCATATTGGGTGCAATCATTGAGTCCGCCAAAGATGATAACATACTACAGGATGAGCTAACACAGACAAATGATTGGTGGCAAAACCACACTATCTACAGATAAATGCAGAAATGTCTCTTTATTTTGTCCTTCTGAAAAGTGGAATTCCATGCTAAGTACAGTATTGACAACAGTTCTGTTATGCTGCAACCCAGTGATGCAAGCACTGGGAAAACATGTTGACAACAATCTGAAATTCAATCACCAACCATCCACACTGGCATTGAAAATCTATATTGTGCACATCATAACTCATGCCATCATATTCAGATCTCAGGACTGTATGACAGCACTGTACTCAAACCTCATCGGAACACTAATAGAGTATAATGCTATCTTTTGCATGTACCTCACCAGACACATGCAGCAGCTGGAGGGGCCACAGTTGTTTCTTGATCAAGAAAACAAAGGGCCTACAAACCATGCCATAATGTATATTGATAGATTGAAAACCATGTATTTGTAATTGTTTAGGATGAGGTCACTTCTGCCTGGCTTCCAGGCCAGTCCTTGATACTGCCCTGGTGGGAATAGTGCATATTCACAAATTAGATATAGGTAATGACATCAGCAGTGTCTGTTGAGGAGAAGATGGAAATAGCAGTATCCCACATGCTGGTGTAAAAGGCTCTCTGTAATGTCAATCAAGAGCACAAACATACATACATACACACACACACAAATACACACACACACACACACACACACACACACACACACACACACACACACACACACACACACACACACACACACACCAATTGGACTACAGTGAAAATAGAACCTCTACTTATCTAAGTATAGTGACTACAGACCTCTGTATTTAAGACACGTTCCACAGCTCATGTCTCCCTCAGAATGCCTCACACAACACTTTATAGCTATTAAATTACATTCTCCGACTCCGAATAAATCCACATAAACTTACCACCTACCACCAAATCCAAGATAAGAAAAAAATCATCCTCCAATGCTTCATAACTAGTTTAAAAAATGCAAATGAGCACCACTCAACAGTCTCACTTTAGATACTTCAGTTGAATACTTTAACTCAACCTTCCTCAATATCCTAAACATCTTGGATCCCCCTAGAACAATAAGGATAAAATTCAATGATGCCCCCTGTCTAACCAAAGAAACTAGATCTCTGTTAAAACTAGAGATAAGGCCTGGGAGAAATGGCTCAATGACAAAACTGCAACTAACAAACAAACATATGTAGAACTATAGAATAAAACTAAAAACATATAAGACAGGACAAAATAAATTGCTGTAGCAGTGTCCAATCAAAAAATCAAAGAAACCCACAAAAACTCTGGGCTGCCATCAAAAAACTCATACAGCTAGGACAAACTAGTACTCTCTCCCCAGCACTCACCAATACTAAAGACAACATAGCCTTACAATTTAACAAATACTTTACTAAATCCACACTAGCCCTTACAAACAATAATTATTTTTCCCCTACCCAGACTCACATAATACCCACACTAGATGTCAATAGCTTCTCTTTCCAACCTGTCCCAATAAACACCATAGTTTAGTATCTCAAAAGGCTTAAACCTACTACACTTTTGCCAAATATCTACCTCCTGAATATCTAAAAATCACTGCAGAAGCAATATCTTATCCAGTATCCATATTAATAAATCAATCCATCTCAGAACAGTAAGTTCCTAAAATTTGGAAAGTATCACATATCATCCCACTACATAAAGGTGGAAACTTTACAGAATTATCAAATTACAGGCCAATAGCTATACTACCACCATTATCAAAATACTTGAAAGGTGCATCCATTCACAAATTTTGAACTTTCTAATAACCAACAATCTTCTAACACTCAGCATGGTTTCCCTCCTAATCATAGCACTACCACTGCCCTTGTTAACTTTACTAACATTATTAACCACCATCTCAATGATGGCAATTTAATTTCCTCCATCTTTCTTAATCTGTCCAAAGCTTTTGATACTGTCTCCCATTCTAAACTCTTAACTGCAGTCTTGGAACTTAAACCTAGACATTTTGCACTTACTTGGTTCAATCAATATCTAACTGGATGCCAGAAAGCTGTAACATGTCAACAAAATCTCTCTTCATTAATGCCTGTAACAATCTTCATACTGTCACCCCACTTGCCTCTGTAATTCAATATCTGGATGATTCCACCCTGATTTGTGCCACCCCAATCATACAAAATCTCCAAAAAATCACCCCGCAGTCATTTAATGCTGTGGAATCTAGGCTAAACAATGCACAACTTACACTTAACCCTACCAAAACAAAATGCATGCTCTTCTATCCAACTAGAGCTGCAGACACCCACTCATCATTCAGTATCTCATCACTAAACCATACAATTATTTCTCCAGTTTCCCAAACAAAATTACTTGGAGTGGTCATTGACCATAATATAAAATTCAACATATGTATATCACAGACCATAAAAAAGTTCACAAAAAATAGGAACCCTGTACAGAAATCAACACTTTCTAAACAAATCTTCAAAGGCCACTATAGCAGAACCCATCTTATCCATGCACTACTATGCACTTCACAAATTCTTGCAAAGATTAAGAAATCTGATCTAGCAAAAATCAAAACTTGCTATAACAAAATTGTAAAGTTTGTCACAGTAACAAATTTCAGATCCCATCATTGTTTGGCTTTAAAACAAATATCTTGTCTCGAACTACAAAATCTACTTGCTTATAATCAACTTACCTTCACCCATGGAATACGAAATCAGCCAGAAAAAATACCAGTACTTCAAAATCTATTAATATACTACTCCAATAACAGGGTATTGTGTTCCAGTAACAAATCCTTCCTAAATATATCCAAACTTAACAATGCAGCCAGAGTTCCCTTTACTCCAACTGCTTAGCCAAAGCTTGGAATTCCTTGCCATTAAATATCAGAAGTACTACTAACACTTCCAACTTGAAAAAAAATCTCAAATCACACCTATCAGAATCATGGACCTGCTCTTGCACAAACCCTGGTTCGGAAATAGATGTCTTAAGGCAGCTATAGGAACACAACCTGCTATTTTTGTATTTGAATAGTATACCCCTACTAAGCATATATATACTTAACTTGTTTGTTTTCTACCTGCAATCACAGTACTGCTATGCTTTGTATCCTATCTAGACTAAATAACTGTATCAGTGAAATGCATAACATGTATTTTCATTTTGTATTTGTATCTGAGATTGAATCAATATTTGTATCTGGACATTGTATATGTATGTTATAATTATTTATAATGTGGAGCTTTTCTCCCTGGGCCTCCATTGAAAAAAGACATTTTGTCCAATCAGACATTCCTGGTAAACAAATGTAGAATAAAAAAAAAAATAAAATAAAATAATGACACCAACAGTGTCTGTTGAGGAAAATATGGCAATAGAGCAACAAACAGAACCAACACTGAAGTAAACCACTAATGGAGAAGTAGGAAATCCAAAATCAAGAATAAAAAAAAACTAGAAATACTTAGCAGATCTATAGTAGTTTATTCAAAAAGCCGTAAAATCACAAAAGCTTTCAGGCTAATGCCCTTTTTCAGTGTGTAAGTAACAGCAAGTATAATCACATCTCCATTAAAACATATTCAAACTAAAACCATGTGCACAGCCCCATTCAAAAAAATGGAATCAATTATTTATTTAAATATGATAAAAAAGGAAATCAGCATCTAAAAGTACCATAAAATCATTTCATATAAAACATAATGGCACAGTGGTGTAGTGGTCAGAGTCGGTGGCTCACAACAACAGGTTCTCCAGTTCATTAAGCTGGCTTCAACAAATGTTAAATAAAAAAATAGAACTTATTTAAATAAAATCCATTAAAAATATTTAAAACACATGATCAACATAGAGACATTTGTTTTCTCTTTAAAATTGTTTTAAGGATGACAGCTATATTTATGGCTGGTGCAGAATCTGCTTGTAGTCATATAATCCATTCATACTCACAGATTTCCAATTTATTATTTAAATCACCACCCCTTCTATTTGTTTGCATGATGTTAATCACCCTAAAGTGAAGGAGTGGTGAGTTAAATAATAAACTGGAAATCTGTGAGTATGAATGGATCATATAACTGCTAGCAGATTCTGCACGTGGTATAAATACGGCTATCATCCTTAAACCAATTTTAAAGAGAAAACAATGTCACTAAGTTGATAATGTGTTTTAAACATTTTTAGTGTGTTATATTTAGCTAAGTTATATTTTTTATTCAACATTTGTTGAAGCCAGTAATTGAACCAGAGAACTTCTTAGTGTGAGGGGTCAATGCTAACAACTACACCACTGTGCCATTATGTTTTAGGTTATGTGAAATGCTTTTGTGGTACTTTTAGATGTTGATTTCCTTATTTTTATCATATTTAAATAATTAATTGATTCTATTTCTTGATTGGGGCTGTGTCACATGGTTTTAGTTTGAATCATTTTAATGGAGATGTGATTACACCAGTTGTTACTTACACACTGAAGAAGGGCATTAGCCTGAAACCTTTGTGGTTTTACTGCTTTTTGAATAAACTACTATAAATCTGCTCAGCATTTCTAGTGGCTGGAGTTACACAAGTACCACAGCACAACTCTGACATTTACAAGACTGCAGGTCAACTTATAGTGGATGACATCAGCAGGGCATTTTGGAGAGAAGATGTTGGGAGGCCTGCATGAAATGGATGTGTAGGCATCTGCAAGTATCAAGATACTGTCAATCCATGTCATTGAAGCAGTAACTGTAGGATACACACTCTTTCTCTTCTATCTAGATACACACACCCAGTTGACTGCAGTGAGAACAGAAACCCTACCTATCTAAGTACACATACTACAGAACTCAGTACATTATGCATCCGCCACAGCACAAGTTTGACCTTTGCAAGACTGCAAGTCAACTTACAGTGGATGACATCAGCAGACCATGTTGGCAAGGTGATGTGGGGAGGCCTGCATAGGTCCATAGCTTCATGGGTTGATAGGAGGTTACTAGCCTAATAGCCTTAGGATGTTTACAAGCCTAGCCATGTAAAAACACAAGTATCCTTACTTACAGTGCATAGTTAGATGGTCCTGTTAGCAGAGTGATTTTCAGCACCAACTGGCACTGTTCAGGAGAGACATAGGTGCAACCCCAGAGGTGAATTTACAATCACCCATCCAGTTGTCAAGGCTGTGCTTGAACAGGGTCATTGAGGAGCACTGCTTCACATGCAGTAGGGGCCTATTACAGAGGAGTGGTAATCTATGTGAGATATATCTGTATCCCCAGCATGTTCTGTTTAAGTCACAGGATAGATTGAAATGCCTGGAGCAAGTTAGTATTGTCCCATTTGATTTGTAGATGCCCAGCATTTCCAGTAGGTCAGTGTCTGAGACTGCTCTGTAGGCCAGGCATAGGTCACCTCTCAGCAGCCTGCATGATACGGAGTAAAGTGACAGGTATTTCAGTCTTTCCATGTATGTCATGTTTTGGAGGCCCTGGATTCTCCTGGTCACAAATCTCTGTGATTTCTCCAGTTGCTGCAGGTGTTTGGTGAAGTATAGAGAAAAGGGAGCACTGTACTCAATTAGTGGTCTGAGAAGGACAGAGTACAGCAGAGCTATGACCTCCCTGGTCTTGGATGTGATGGCCTTATTTATGAGGTGCGCAAAGTAGAATGTGTGTCTCACCACTATGGACACATAGTGATTGAAGTGTAGATTGGTATACAGCCAACATGGCAAATAATGGGGTTATGGACACAGGGGAAAATGTAAAGGGTTGTTACAGAACAAATTCTCCTATTCTACTACTTTGGGAGAAAGTGGGCAAGAATGTCATGAACTTTTGGACTCTGTGACTCATCATGGTTTTTGCTCACTAAAAGATGATTTATGGTTTTGAAAATAAACTTTTTAAATATAAAACTTTACAAATGGACATCATGTATTTTAAATAATGTATTGCATTGAAAATTGTACCTTAGGGTTTAAGGATGTACACATTTCCCGTTGGTGTAATTTATGATGAAAAGTGTTGTAAAAGATTTTGTTAGCTTATTTGATGTATATGGCTTGGAGTTTCTTAAAAAAAAAGCTTGTATTATTATGAGAAACAAGTTACTGCTCTAGGTAAAGAGGCTGAAGGAATGGAGTGTTTAACTTGTGATGATTTACTGTTTCCACAATACTGTGAATTTTAATGCAGGATTTTAAACATGGTAGAAAAAAGAAGTTACTCTTTGTTCTTAAAAAGAAACATAAATTGGAAAGGGATGCTAAGCAATATAACAATAGGGAAGTTTACCCATTGCCACGTTCAGTAGACAGTCACCCTGTAGAAAATGGAGATTTGAAGTGAGACAAGTTGATTCTATGAGGGAAGTACAGTCTGGGGTGGAAGAAGAAAGTGCAAGATATGATAACTAAGAGACTATCATTTATGATGTACCTTGTGAAAATCCTGAACAGGATTTTCAGGTATTAAGGTGCTCAGAGAGACTGGCAAGCATATATTTAGAGAAGGGACAGTACCCAATGAACTATGCATTTCAACCACAGAACAGGAATCACTACAGGGGCAGGGGCAACTTAAGAAGGAGATAATTAGCATATATAATGGGTATAAACTTTATAATCACACAGTGAGGGTGGTTACTAAGGAATATTTCACATTATTTTCCAAAGGTTTCAAATTTATTCCCAAGAGGAGAGAGGATATAGTGGACAGCTTGGTAGAATTTAAAATGTATTTAAGGAAGCTTAATTTTAGCATTATGTTTTTTGAACAAGATGGGAAGGGACAGCAAGGTCCTGAGAATAGGCATTCCATGCTAAAAAGAAAGAGTACATTTAATCCACCACTACACTCCCTATTGAATGTGTATGAAAAAATAGTTATGGAAGACATTTACAATCTTCACTGTAGGAACAGGAAGAAGGACTACAAGTTTTCCAGGGATGAAATGTTGTTGTTGGAAGATCTGAGACAGGATAGTAGTATCCATATTATGACACCAGATAAGGGGGGTGGATTGGTGATTTTCAACTCTGTGGACTATTCTAATAGCATGCAGGCAATTATTTTTGATGAAAGAGTATAAAAACCTGTAACTAAGAATGAAATTAATATAGCCTATTCCAGGATAGAGTAATATCTTGAGGAATATGTACTAACACAAAGAATTAACGTGGAACTGTATGAATTTTTAAGTCACAAATTCCCTATTATTCCTACTTTCTTTGGGATACCTAAAATTCATAAGAACATTCAGGAACCCCCTTTAAGACCCATTGTAGTAGCTTCAAGTGGGTCCAAAATGCATCCGCTTGCTGTTTTAGTGGATGGATGGGTTAAACCTTTACTGGAAAATGTTCCCCATATTGTTAAAGACTCTTGGGACTTAATTGGTAAGTTAAAAAAGGAATTATGGAAACAAAGTTTATCTTTCATGACTGTGGATATCAAGGATATTTTTTCAGTGATACCTAAAGAGGAGGGGTTAATTATTTGAAGAAACCTTGTTTTTGACCTCATTTTTGCATGATAGGATTATGCTTTTATGTGAGATTATGTCCTTAATTTTGGAAACAATTTTTGTGCAGTTTGAAGGGGAATACTTCTACCAGATTAAGGGGGTAGCAATGGGGGCATCATGAGTCCCCATATATGTGAATATGGTTCTGTTGGGTGAGGAAAACAAATTCTTGTTTAGCTGCCTCTACTGGAAGAATGTTGTGTTATACACTAGATTCCTGGATGATTTGCTTTTCTTGTGGAATGGCCCTAGTGATGACATTCCATTAATTTTGGATTATTTAAATAATACCACACATTATTTGCAATTTACACATACATACAACACACAATACATTAATTACCTGGACATTACCATTTCACATGATGAGAATGGATTCAGGTCCAATATGTACTGTGAAGAAACTTTCTGCAACTCTTATTTACATTTTTTTAAGTAACCACCCTCTAATGCAGAAGAAGAGCCTGGTTAAAGGTCAGGCCATTTGGGTGGTAGGATGACCTCCCATTTCCAGGATGTGAAGGGAGAACTGGACAAGGTGGGGGAAATGTTTAAGCAGAGAGGATATCCTAGGGGACTAGTTAAAGAAATTCTCCAGGAAGTTTACAATAACTGGGGCCATAAATATAAACGACCGTTAGGTGGGGGGGGGGTAACACTGACTGATCTGAAATGAAAGGCGGTAGTCAGAAATTTAGGAAAGCTTGTATAGTGCAGTATAATTACTTGTTTGGTCACATTATCTATCAGAAGGACCTGGAATATATTCAAGGTAAACCCACAAATTTTTTTGTGTATTGGGCAATGAACCGATGTTTATTCATAAAACGGGTGCAATTTTAAACAGTTGTTAGAATATAAAACTTGGACAAAAGAGAAAGATGGTAAGGGGACTAACCCCTGTGGGTACTGTAGGCAGTGCACATGCATCAACAAGGTGACACACTTGATGTTAGGGAACGTTATGAAAACCAATATTAGGTTTAAAACTGGGAATTGTGGCACTAAATGGGTGATATACCTTGCTATATGTGGTAAGTGTGCAAGTTATTATGTGGGCAAGATGGAACAGGCAATGAGGAGTAGAATTTATAAACATGTATGTGACATAACATGTATGTGACATAAATAACAAAAAGGAGAGCAACACCCCATACAAACACTCCTTTGTGTGTGAGGAGTTGGGTCTACTTTATCCTCTCAAAAACCAAATTGCTCGAATCCGAAAACCTTGACACATACAGACCAAAAGCTAACTAACCCGAAACGCGAATATCCCGAAACCAGAAATATCGAATCAGGTAAGTTTTCCAGGATCCCTAACACCAGTGTACTCGCTTAAACATAGGATGCATGTTCTTCAGAGTAAAACGTAAACGTACATCTCTTTTCACACACTATAAACATTTTGGTAAGGTTAGGTAAAGTTTGTTATATAAATTTATATTGCAAAGTTTACCTAACCTTACCAAAATGTTTATAGCGTGTGAAAACAGATGTATGTTTATGTTTTACGCTGAAGTAAAAGCATCCTATGTTAACATCAGTAGACTGGTGTTAGGGGATCCTGGAAAACTTACCAGATTCGATATTTCTGGTTTTGGGATATTTGCATTTCGGGTTACTTAGTGTTCGGTCTGTATGTATCTGGGTTTTTGGATTCAGGCAATTTGGTTTTTGAGAGGATAAAGTAGACCCATGAGGAGTTTGATAAATTTGTTTTTAGCATTTTGGATTCTGTTGCTATTGACCAGAAAGGAGGCAATTGGAAGAATGTTTTGATGAAGAAAGAGATGTGGTGGCAATTGAGACTGGCTGCTAACTTTCCCCCAGGTCTGAATGAAGTTATTTCTACATCTCCTGTATTGCAGGAGAAAACTGAGAAATGTTAGAGACATTTTTTTTTTAAATATTTTGCAATCATATTCTATATATATATATATATATATATATATATATATATATATATATATATATATATATATATATATATATAGTTTATTTTGTGAATTTTAATGTGTGTATGACATATTTTTTGTTATTTCATGTTTATTCCCTTTAAGGAATTTTTTATGTCATTAATAGTAAGTGAAAAATGGGCAGGTGATTTGTATTGCTAACCAATTGCATTATTTGGCAAGATATTTAAACAAGGTCATTGAGTGTAACTATGTATTCTGATGAAGTCTCACTTTTGTGGTGATGAAAGCGCTTAATACATGCGTGATTTTTATTAAAATTATTTCCATCCAGTATCCTGTTCTGGTACATTTTGTTGGATTTGCTTTGTTTCATGCTAGGGCTGCTTTCCTTGTAGTTCACAGGGGACAATGAGTGTGGCACCAATCATTTGTCTGTGTCAGCCCTTTCTGTAATATGTTAACATCATTGTGGGACTCTATATGTCTGCATCCAGCTGACAGTCATCTGAAAACATGGTAAATCTCAGGCCATCTACCTTAGCCTGGGCTTCAGAGAAATAGTTTCCAAACAGTTGAGGGCCCAGCAAAAATCCTTGTGGCATTCCACTGGTAAGTGGTCTAGTGGTGGAGGTGCAGTCCCCAACTGTGACAGTTTGCTTTGTTAGTGAGCCAGTTGGCTATCCATCTAGTAATGCACGGAATAATTCCCAGATGTGAAATTTTCTCTATGATACCTGAATGGGGAATAGTGTCAAAGGCCTTGAATAAGTCATCATAGACATGTCCTGTTATCCCTCATCCAGGTCATTGGGGTCAGTATGAAATAAATCTACTAGGTTTAATAAGCAAGATATACCCTTGACAAAACCAAATTAGGTTGGGTCAAGTGTGTTGAAGGTCATCTATGTCCCTGTGATTAAGCTTCATGTTGATTCCTACATTAACCTTGCAGATAAGGATTTTTAGGCTTATGGGTCAATAGTTCTAGTTCTGCATGTTACCAGATTTATGTGCATTGCATATCACACAACATTTGATATTAATTTCTGTAGTGTGGGTGATATATGTGTGGAAAAAGTACTGAGACACCAGGGTTGCAGTGCCTGGTGCCTGGGGAGGGGGGTGGTCAACACATGGCTGCATTGTAAATATGTGACATATTGTTAAATAGGGTCTTCAGTTTATGTTTCTACATGTAATTTCATGTGATAAACAGGAAATTGACAGTAAACAGCAGTAGTACTTAATAATATTTTCTTTTCCATAGTGCAGCAAGCAGCAAGTTTGTGTAATGACTGGCAAAGTATTCACACATGCGAGATACACATTTCCAGTGCTATTCCTGTTTGTGCGTGGTTAAGTACTGTGCAAATGCAAGCCACATTGCTAAAGTCTGAGAGTTAGTACTGAGTCTATGAAACATTCCTGCTGCTTAACTGACTCTGTGGGAGCAGGTGTAAATGCATTGCCACATTTCTTTTGAGCTCAGATAATACTGGGTTTGAATCTATAGTTTTAAATAAACATCGCTAATGCAATGACATGAATTCTTTATAGTATATGTGTTGCTGCATATTGGCATAGTGCAGCATGTTTAGGTGGCATTGGGCAAAGGTAATCACAGTATTTTGTTACTGCTCCCCATAGCTGTGCATTGGTGCACGATGCGCATCTCCCAGCAAACACAGAGCCCAAATAGTGAAGGGATCCATTGCTTTTTTTGCTACTTATGTGTGTTGTGTGTGATTCTAATTTTTGACCAGATTAAAGATATTAAAATGGAGTAGATAGGAAACTGGTTAAAATGGGAGCAAGTAGGGGGAAGAACAAAGGGAAAGCAGTACAGGAATGTGCAGGAGGGAGATAGGAAAGAACCAAAGCTTTCCATTTCATTAACAGTGTAAACTGAAAATATGTGCAGAATATTAACTGAATTTAAACCGTCACCTCCATAAAGTGGGGTGACAACAATGTTGTATAGCCAATTGTACCAAATTAAGTGTGTCAAGAAGACATGTGTAACATGGAGAGCTATGTATGAGACTTTTTTTGTGGGACTGGTGCCCATTTTTTTTTTTATTTCAAAAAGAGAGGAATGTTGGGTAGGTATGTTTGGATCAGGTAAGTTGGGTAGATGAGGAAGCCATTGTAAACATACAAGACAAGACGCAGGGATGGTGATGGACACAAAATATTGGGGGCCTCCATAATTGGATTGAAGGAGGGGACAATGCAGGCTCATGTCTGTCAAGTGTGTAGACAGTGAGAATCGAGTCCTCACCCACTGCACTGTCATCACTATAACATTACTCTGCTGGTGACTGGAATGCTTGACATCTTCTTCTCCTGCTATGTACCATGAGGGAGAACAGGCTCTCCATCTGGTGTAGGTGTACAACAATGGTGTGGCGCATGACCTTATGCACCATCTTTGGCAACTCACTGTAGGTGATGAAATCACCATCTCCTCCACTGCTCATGGAGGGTACCACTGCAACAGCTTCTAGGGCAGTACTACCTGAGGGCACAGGTAGTGCAGGGGCAGAAGAGGCAGTGCTACTAGGTTGGCTTCCAGATATGATGGGCATCAGTGCTGGAGCCAGTGGAGCAGGGACAGGCTGATCCACTGGTTCTGGTCTACCTTACTGTGCTGTGCAGCATTTAGTGATGTGGCACACATGGATGACATAGAGACATTTTGATGACACATAATAGAAAAAAAAGAGAGATAAGTGTTGGGGTGAGAGAATAAAAGAGATATAATTAGTATCATCATATGTGACATACAATACATTAATACAATTATACAACTCTTGTCTGAAGTATTACATTTATTTATGTGTCCTAACAGATACACATTATACTATGGAAAGTAATCCTTGAAATGTGCATATATTGCAAATATGCATGTTCTAATTATACAAATTACAGTTTACAGTAGGGCATTTGTGCCACTGGTATAGAGTTTTAATTTAATGTAAATAGTATTAAAGAAATAACAGTATTGTATAGTTGTGAACTCTTGTATTTAAACCCACATCTAGCTACAGTCTAATATTCGACTGTTACACCTGTTTTGTGTTACAGACTAACACATACATACTTGCTTTTACAGCTGGGATATGCATGCTCAGTTTGATGCAACTCTATAAAATACCAAAATACCAAAAAGCAATCTTTAACTTTTAATGCTACAACAACAGGTCTCTTCTGCTGCCTACATACCACTTCCTTCTCTCAGACTTTCCAATCGAGCAACCTGAGCTTGCTTTTTGACCTCAAGCTCTCTGGCAGCTGGGGAAAGAACATGAAAGAACAGAAGAGCATTATGCATACCAGTCTTGCTTATATTTAGCTTTCTAAGTCTTTCAACTGCTCTCTTAATTTCATACTAACACAGCTGTGGGATATCCACGTCTCAAATTGCTCCAACCAACTGTTGACAGTATCCACTTTTCTCCTGTGTAGGTCATTAAAATAATGCCTATATTGCTCTTCAGTGTGTGGGATACCAGTGGTACTGGATAAAGCCTAGGCCAAACTACTCCATGCCTCAGACATGTACTGGAATAGAATACCAGAATACCAGAACAGTCCCCTTGTAGAAGCCTTTGGCTGTGGTGCTTTACCAGGAGTCCTGTAAATATCCTGGACACCCCAACTATGTGCCCTAAACCTGACACCTTCCCCTCTAATGCCAACCATATCTACCAGCTGAGCTAGAGCAATGGAAACTGATGCTTTTCCACCAATTCCAGTTATCTTGTTTAGTGGTAGTGCTCAAAGCCGAGTAATGTGTTTGTGTGATGTTAAGTGGAAAGCAGCAGTGCCAAGCAGGAAGGAATTAAATAACTGAAACTGGAAGGTTAATCTGACACTTAGCCTTAATTTGAGGGGTGTGTTTTGATGTAGCCTGGAAATAAAGGATCTGTATATCTTGTCAAAAGGCATTTTCATCAAATGCCTTTTCATCGACACATAAACAGCAAAGTCCCAAAATTCTGAATGACCACTTCAGCAAATTTATTTCCCACAGGGAAAAAAAATGCTTTGTTGTCATCAGGAATTTGCCCTTTTCTCCACTGTAGTGTGATCTTGGAGTTGGTATATATAGCTAGTGGGGTGTGGGGGGCACAGCCCCCTACTTCATGGGGTCTGAGAGTTTATTTGGTGTTTGGTTGGCCAAGTGATTTTTTTCCCCTGGGAAAACATTTGTGGAAGTGACCATTCAGAGTTTTGGGAGTTTGCTGTTTATGTGTCTATGAAAAGGTGTTCAATGAAAACACCACTTGGTCAGGTAATATATACCCAAAATAAATATTGGAAATTGGAAGGTAACTGTTAGATGAGTTAGGTTTTCAGACATGCACTTGGGGAATAAATGCAATGACATGACTCATTTGTTTTTACCTTTACTAATTGAGAACATTTATTTTTACACTGTGAGATTCAAACCTAGGCATAAGGGACAAAACATTTTTTTCCGCAGCATAGATTTTATATCTTTGCCACAGAAGAAGTGCTGCTCAGACATAGTAAGGAATTATACATAAATACAGTTGACAGTATGAGCTGTTATTATGCGTGTGAGCTGACAAGGTTATTGAATATAAATTCAGTTGTTTATGTGTCTTAGGTAATTGTGAAGGCCATGCTAGCCCAGATAGCGGAATTATACTTATAGAACTATAGTACACAGGACACCCTCAGTCATATATCTGAAAACACAATAATGGTGTCTCATCCCTCATACATATAATTCATATCAGCTTACTATCTAAAGTGCTATTAAGTGAGAGTGAATATAATGTGAAGTAGAACAACACTAAAGGTGTATGGAATATCATGTATTAGAACCTGGGCCATGTGTATGGCAGTCCTACAGTTGCAACTCTTGCTACAAGAATGTTGAAATAACACTCATCTGTTTTTCAGTTCATTGTTATAAACGGCACTGCCACAACAGTAGCAAAAAACGGTTACAAACCCTGTAATAGAACCCAGGGTCATCTGTACTCTAGCACTTACAACTGCTGTCAGAAGACTAGTTACATGACATTTCCAAATTTATTAATCATTCTTAAGTTCTCGGTGTTAACCTCCATGCAACCCTGCTTAGCAAGTTTGCTCTGTACCCAACAGAATTAATTGAATGTTTCCATTTTCAATTATTGATTGCCTGGGTCCTGTTTTGCAGGTGTTCTGTTTGATTCTTGGATGGACTAGTTGGCCAGTTTGTGCCCTGCCATGGTTTGTGCAAATGAGATAAGCACAGCCAAATCTGACATTCATTCTCCTCCATTTTCCATGACTGGGCTAAGTGGCACATCTCACAGACACTGCCCCCCCCCAAAAGAAAAGAAAAAAATTGACAAGTTTAAATGAAAAGTGATCTATGACATACCCACTAGAAAATGTTGGTTTACATGAGATATTTCTACGGAGGTCTGGATTTGAACTCTCACTCCAATGAATCTTCAGAACGCAGGAAGGGTGCCTTATCCCTCTTTGCCACACAAACAGTTTTGCAGCAAGGAACTGAAATAATTCTGCATATAACCAACTGCAACACCATTTACAGTAATATGAAACCATACAACTGTTATTTGTATATTTATTATTTTTGGATGTAGTGCACTAAGTAATCATGCAATCTTTTATGACTATTGCTTGCAAATATACAGCTCTGTCTTACCTCTCTCTGTCGGTCATTCTTCTCTGATCTGACTGGTAATCTGAGACATGTAGTCTGTCAGCCATCCTATATCATTGGCCTTAAAATGTTTGAGAATATTTCATGGCAATAAAATGATATGCAGTTGCCAACAAATGAAGACAAGGTTGGATGTTAATGCAGAGAACCTGTTAATTTTGTGCTGCTTACTTACATTTCCAACATAACATCTAACACTTTGTAAATCTAACCTTACATACCCACTGGATTTAGGGCAGCCTACAGTGCTAATGTGTTTTCCTTCTCCCAACCAGTAATCATTCATAGTTGCAAACCATTAAAATGAACATAGAGGGAGTTCTTGTGCTATGGAGACAAGCATTTTGGATTCAGCAATTCTAATCAGTTCACACCTGATTTGCATCTTCACTGTGCTAACGGCCCTGAATCTACACCATATAAAAAAGCAACTGTGTAGCTAGGAAAGCTGAAAGTGAGGAGACTTGTTTCTGTGGAGAACACAGAACAGAGGCTGTTACTTTGGGATATATCTGTACAGAGGATCACTGAAGTTGCGAAGGTATGTTTGCATTTTGTCACCTACATGCTACATATGCTGGAATGTAATTAAGAAAAATCTGAAGCAAACTCTTATACACTTTTATCTGTATGCATTAGTTAGAAGTTTACTTATGCCATAGGCATGTTTGTCAAGGCATTTCCCAGGTATACATGATTGGAAATACCTTAAAATGGAATGTTCTGTGATAAATATTTAGACATGTTTCAGGGACAGTTCATTTGATAGCACTTTTTAGCATTTCAAAAAGATGGTTTGTTAGCAAAATGCAGCATTTGCCTGTTCTTTTTTTTTTTTTTGGGCGGGGGGGCAAAGCTGCATTTCTGCTATGGCACAAACAAGGATACGTTGCTATTGTTACTCTCATTTTTTGCACCCAGCCTTTTGTGCATATTTAAAATCCCTAGACTGTTTTATGTTTCTCCAGTGGGTAATACTGGGATGCTACCTTTTCTGTTTTATCTGGGAACAGTTATTTTGCAGTTATGTGATACTTATGTGTATTATCCTTCTGTTGTCTGTTATTATACCTTGGACTACGTCACTCAGACATCTCAATCCTCAAAGACCACCTTTCACTGATGCTGAAAATTAGGATATCATCTTCATTTTTAGGCAACATGGTGCCTTCCTGCTTGAAAGGGGACAGAGAGATATGTCATGCACAATGCAGATTTGGTGGCAGGTTGTCAATGATGTTAATGCTGTGGGTGGCCACTGCAGCACATATGAGCAGGTGTGCAATATGGTCACTGACATTATCTCATCTGCACAGAGGAAGGCAGCTGCAGTGGGCCATGATCAGATGGATACTGGGGGGCCTGCTACAGAGCTACCACTAACACCAAATTAAGAGTTCCTGTCCACTGGCAGGGATTTACACAGCTCCCAGGAAAGTGCAGACCAGCATGTCCTTGACATCAGTGCAACTGTTTCAGGGACAGCAAGCATATCCCAGGAACAGCTTCCAGGTAGGCTTTTGTATCTCAATTGTTAAAAAGTGTTGTATAGTAAAACTATTTAAATCAATATGTTACTTCTGTTTCACAAGAATTTTTTTGGGGGGATTGAAGATTACACATTCTGATTGATTAGCATAGGTTGGAGTTGTCATCCAAGTTCTTGTTGAAAGTATAGTTAATGGACATATAAAAGGGTAAAAGTATTACCCCCTCTTTTACTGTTAATTGTGATGATGCTGTCCTTACCGCTTGCTTAACTTCTTCCAGGACCATCTGGCATGCAGAGGATACCCTCAGCTGCAGAGGGTAAGCTAAACATTTGTATGTCAGTATTGATGAGCAATTCAAAGAAATATTTTACTGTGTGATGTTGATGTTAGGACTGCTGTGTGTATTGCTCTACTGTCTAAATCTAATAGCGGTAGCCCTTTTATTTTGTTAGCGTATATTGGAGTATACTAGTTTAGGTATTAATTGTTCCTGTGTTTGCTGCTTATTATCACAGATGATCCTGAGAGTGGAAGTGTGGGACTTCTACCACCTGATGTCAGTGTATCCACAGATTCTGATGATGATGGTGGCTAAACAGAGGCACAGTTAAGGGGTGGAGAGGTTGAATCTGTCACTGAGGTTGACATACAGCCATCCTGTGAAATTTCATTGGACACAGCCAGTAGCTCTATGTCTACCCATTCCTGTGAGCCCTCAGATATTGGACAGGTGGAGGGTGAGGCAATTGATCAGGGAAGTATGCTTGCTGCAGCTTGAGTGCCTGTTGACTTTGGCCATGGCCAAAGTGTGGGTGAGGTGCCAATCAGGATGGTTGTTAAGGGTGCTCAGAGGAGGCCTGCTGTCCATTCTCCACCTGATCCAGGTGTCTGTTCCCCTGCCACTCAAGTATGTTTAGGGCCATCATGGAGGTAGATGCACATTCCCACAGGTGCTCCAGAGATATGCTTAAGGTTGTGGATGTGACAGTCTGACATGCATGATTGTCTCCACTGTGTTGCCGATTCATTAGATTGGATGAATGATAAGTTTGAATGAGGGTTGTCTTTGAAGGAATCAGTAGTGCCTGTGATGGAATGTCTGCTGGGTAGGGAATGGCATCCTCATGGGTGTAGGTCAGCCACATCATCTGCTGTTAGCCAAAGTGGCCATGCCTGATCCTGCTGCCCCAGTGGGAGTGCTTCCCCTATTCTGTCAATGGGCAAGCTGTCCACACCCAGACATGGCAAGCCATGGGGTCATGGTACTGGGCATCCCTGTGAAGGGAGCTTATCTAGAAGACATCAGTCATGTTCAGGCTGCAACAGTGCATCTGACCGTGGGTGTGGATATGCCAGTGCAACTCCTGGCAGAGCCAGTTCTCATGGTCAGGATGACAACAATGAACTGCCACCTCGATCATGCATGGCTTATACCTGTCCAACAAACCAAGGCATAGAGCTGGCACAGAGCTTGGTTGTGCTCATGTAGACACTCACACACCAATTTCACATGGAGGACCCCTACAGACACACACACACACACACACACACACACACACACACACACACACACACACACACACACACACTGTACAACTGGTAATTGTATCTTTGAGTTATATTGGTCTTAGAAAGTTAGACAGTTGATCAAAATTGTCCAACTTTATTGCAAATGATCTTGTGAGGCTTGTGAAGTCTGAAACTGAAAAGTGCATCATTACTTTCTAACTTCTATCTTTATTCATTTTTCAGTACAAAAATATGGTGGTAAACTGAGAATTGATAGCATGCAGTGACCATCATTACTTTTGAGAGGTATGTCTGTGAATCTTTGATGCCTGAGGCCTTCTACTTAATAATGGACACATATAAGTCAAATAAGTCTCTGCTGTCACATATTAAGGTAACTTCTGTGCAAACCTCCCACCTTTTGCTTGTTTACACTACCAAGTAACAAAAGGCAAGGATATGCCACTCATTCATATTATTGCACAATATACTTCAGGTTCAGTACTTACCTTGTAAATCCAGCAGTTCCAACAGTTATAGTTCAGGGCTGACTCTGTCTAATGCAAGCAATACACAGCCAATACATGGTGAAGTAAAGGTTGTGAGAGTTGCCTGGCATCAATGTTAGCATATGTATGTGGATAGGATGGAAGTTTTAAGCTTTTAGTTGGTGAGTGACTGTGCTATGCATTGTCTCTAAGCCAATGCAAGGGCATATTGAGCACATCTACATCTGACTACACCCACAGAAGTTGCTGGTCCCCCCTCTGACTCCTTGTCTGTGTGACTGTGGTCATCTTGGCATTGGTGGTGGGTTGTGTGGTCCTTCCCCTTCTTGATCCTGCTGAAGCTGTTTTCTCAGGATGATGTTATGTAGCATAGCATATACTAGAATATTTCAGTACATGCACATGGATTGTACTGCAGGGATCCCCCAGATGTATCTAGTCACTGGAACCATGACTGCAGCAGCCCAAACACACACTCTGATATTTCTGTGATGCACGTGTGCCATATTATGGCACTGTTCAGTGGGGGGGGGGATTTCTGATGGGTGTCATCAGCCATGCTTGCAGTGCATAACCTGCATCCCCCAGTAAATTACTCTGTAGGATATCCCCCCTAGCAAACATCTGATACAGTTGTGAGGTGTGCTAGATATGTGAGTCATGGTAACTTCCAGGGTTGCCAGCACACACGTTCCAGATGATTCCCTGGGCTGTGTACTACATGAACTACAATATGAAGTGGCACCTCACCTAAGTGTCATGTTTAATCATAGCCTCACCTCAGGTTTCGTGCCCACTGAGCGGCGCAGAGCTACAGTTATCCCAATCCACAAGGGGGGATCCACCTTGGATCCCGGAAACTACCGTCCCATCAAGTCTGACAAGCCTTATCTGCAAGGCCATGGAGCGTATTATCATGGAACTTATAAACAAAGACATTGGCAACCTTCAAACACTGGGCCCCACCCAGTTTGGGTTTGTGAAGGGCCGATCTTGTCTCCTGAACCTGATTGACTTCTTTGAATCAGTCTCCAGAGCCATGGACAAGGGTAAGGTGGTCCACACAGCCTCATTACTTATATGGTAAAAAGCAAAAGTGGTAGCTGCCACCTCCCTGTACTCAGGACTGTTAGAAGCACCAAACATTTTGACATCACTAGATTCCGAAATGAGCTGCAGTCCTGTAACTGGTCAATCCTAAAACACCTCCCACTAGAAGAAGCTGTAATAAAATTTAACTCCACATTTCTAAACATACTTGACACACATGCCCCCAAACGGTTAATCAAAACAAAAGCTCTCATAGCACCATGGCTATCAAAAGACTCCACAGCCAAAATCAAAGCTAGAAACAAAGCATGGAATAAATGGCGTACTACCAAGACACCCCTAGACCGTACCAACTTCCAAAAACTAAGAAATGACACAAAAATCTATCTTAATGGACAAAAGAACTACTATTTCCAACTACAACATAAACATCAAAACAACCCCAAAAGTTTTGGACAGGAATAAACAAACTTCTCCATCCAGGCAGGTCCTCCACCCCCCACCAGCAAACCTAACTATGAAAAACCCAGATGAAGTGGCCACATCCTTTAATACCTTCTTCATCGATGTGATCAAATCCTTAGCCAACCAACAAGTAGCCCCCTGCTCCCTAACCACAAGTCCCACCCAGAAGACCACGCCGTTATTCAACCTACAACCTGTCCCTACTGCATACATCCGATCCTTACTAAGGAAACTAAAGCCAACCACACACGAGGCAGACCTACTTCCAGCAGACTTTCTACAAAAAGCTGCGGATGTTATAGCCTATCCCATCTCAATCTTAATTAATCGGACCATAACTGAATCCACAATCCCCTCCATATGGAAAATCTCCCATGTCATCCCCCTCCATAAAGGTGGCTCATCCACTGACCTCTCAAACTACAGACCAATAGCCATTTTGTCACCACTGGCAAAAATCATGGAAAAAGTATTCACAAACAACTCATCCACTACCTAACTCAGGAAAACCTGCTAACCAACTCCCAGCATGGCTTCAGGCCCAAACATAGCACTACTACCGCTCCTCTCTTTCACAAACACTATCAATCTTAACCGAATGACAAAAAATTTCTTCAGTCCTCTTCTTGGACCTATCAAAAGCTTTTGATATGGTCAACCACAAACTCTTGCATGCAACCCTAAAACTCTCTATCTAGATAACAAAACCCTAGGTTGG
Source organism: Protopterus annectens (assembly GCF_019279795.1). Taxonomy (NCBI): domain Eukaryota; kingdom Metazoa; phylum Chordata; order Ceratodontiformes; family Protopteridae; genus Protopterus; species Protopterus annectens. Next base: position 1,453,290,277 of record NC_056746.1, on the reverse strand, counting down.
TTTCATGCCTATCTTTCTGATAGGCAACAAGCTGTGCTCTGGCAAAGCAAGCTCTCCGACCTCATACCCAACACCATAGGAGTCCCCAAGGTTCCATACTTGGCCCTCTTCTATTTTCCATCTTTATTAATGATCTTAACAAAGTCATCCCAGAGTCTACATGTATTCAATATGCTGATGACTCGACTTTAATTTGCTCAGATAGATCCCCAACTATTCTATTATCCAAAACTCAAGACTGTTTCACTGCAGTTGAGAATTGGTTATCAGAACGCCAACTGATCCTTAATCCAAAACGAAAATGCTACTCTTCCATCCTACCCATAAAACACCAACTTTTCCTTTTGTGTACAATCCAACAATGGAACCACCATCACCCCGACCCTCATACCAAGCTATTAGGGGTTACCATTGACAACAAACTCAGATTTGATGTGCACATCAACCAAACTATCAAAACTGTTAATAAGAAACTGGGGTCCCTTTATAGAATAAAATCTTTTCTGACTCCCACGGCTAAAGTTGCCATTGCTCGCACCCATCTCCTTTCTACCCTCTTGTATGCCTCCCCATACTTACAAATCCCAACAAATCGGATCTATCTAAACTCTCTTGTTGTTATAATCATATTGCAAGATTTGCCACAGGCCTGCCCTACAAAACCCATCACTGTACTAATCTTCAGAACCTAGGTTGGATAGAACTACCAAATCTACTTCTACAGAAGCAACTTATTATTGCTTACAAAATACTCTCTCAACCTGAAAACACTCCCGGCCTGTCTGGAATAATTACCCCTTATACCAACCTAAATAGACTAAGATCATCTCACAGATTACTTGCACAGACAATCAAATCCTGTAACTCAGGAGGTGACTCTCTGTTTTCAAACACAGTGGGTAAAATATGGAACTCTCTTCCACCTAGTCTCACCGAATCAACCTCCCTAAATACTTTCAGAAATGGCCTCTCCCACCACTTCAAATCCCACTGGCTTTGCCAATGTTCTAATCCAGACTAACCCATAGCTCCCTCAACCTCCTCAGTGAAATTACTATCCTCCTAGGCCTCAAGCCATCTACTCTCCCCTGAAACTAACTACTTGTAGGTTTGTTTCTTATAATAATTGTTCACTGTACATCCTAATGTAACTTTTTCTTACCTGTGTATACTAACTATATGATGCTTTGTTTTTCTCTTTATAATTGTTATTGTACATACTAATGTAACTTTTTTTTTCTTCCCTGGGTATTTAGTGCATAACTACAATCGTATGTTAGCTGTCAAACATTGTTGTAACCTACTATGTACTATTGGAACTTTTTGTAACCTACTATGTACTATTGGAGCTTTTCTCCCCGGGCCTCCGCTGAAAATGGACATGTGTCCAGTCGGACTTTCCCGGTCAACAAATGTAAAATAAATAAATAAAAATAAATAAATCTAGACCTTGCCAAGGCCTTTGACACCATCCCCCACTCTGGAATCATAGATAAACTTACTAAGTTGGGCATTAATCCCTATGGCACCCAATGGGTTGTTAAATGGCTTACTGATAGAACCCACACTGTAAAAGTAGCCGACTCCAAATCCAGCTCCAGACAAGTGACAAGTGGAGTACCTCAGGGTTCAGTCCTGGGGCCGCTCTTGTTTGGCATCTACTTCTCTGAAGTACAGGTCAACACTAAGGGACTCTAGCTAACAAAGTTTGCAGATGACTGCAAACTGGGAGCCATTATTGAATCCCCAAATGATGTGGATACTCTACAAAAGGGCCTTACAGAAACAGATGCTTGGTGCCAGAGCCATGGGCTCAAGCTCAATGCCAAGAAATGTATTGTTATCCCCTTTGGGAAAAAACATGTATCCATGAATTACCATATAGGTGGCAGTACACTAAACACAGAAAGTGTGATAAGAGACTTAGGGACACAGGTGGACAGTGGTCTCACCTTCGATAACCACATTGCCACAACAGTCAGGAAATCCTTCTATGTGGTACACCTCATCACAAAGGGCTTTTCATCCAGAAAGAAGGAGGTCATTGTCCCACTGTACTCATCCCTCATTAGACCCATTATAGAATACAACGCCCCATTTGGTATGTACCTCTCAAGACATCTGCAACAACTGGAAAGGCCTCAGAAATACCTCACTAAAAGAATCACAGGCCTAAAGCAGATGCCCTACACTGACCGCCTTAAAAAACTCCAGCTATACTCTGTCGCATATCGTCTACTCAGAGGCGATCTCTGCTTAACATACAAGGCCATGTCAAACCCAGACATGCTACACTTAAAGAAATCCCAATCCCTCAGAGCTACATGCTCCAGGGATCTAAACATTGTCATCACAATAAACAAAACATGCTGGAGGGATAGGTTCCTGACCCAGAGACTCCCCAGACTCTGGAATAGATTGCCCATACATGTCATGCAGAGTGCCTCTTTGGACCTCTTCAAGAGGAACCTTGACAATTGGATGGGAGAAAGGAAATTCACCCCAGGGATCACGTCAGTCGCCCTGCTAGACAGGGGTCCAGGAAAGTAAATAATGTGGGAAGAAATAGCCGGGAATTGTAATGGCTAGGCTTGTATAGGCCCTAAGGCTGATAGCCTAGTACCATCCTATGAACCTATGAACCTATGAACCTTGGCATTGCACATGACTTGTCAATTAATAGAGTGGAAGGCCTTTCTATTTATGTAGAGCCTTCCCTGTTCCCCTGGTGGTGCCATCATTTCTATATGTGTGCAATCTATGGCACCCTGTACTTCAGGGTAGTGTGCTACAGGGTAGAACTCCTGCATATTTCTGGTCCTATCCCCAGGAGTATGGGGAAAATATATGTGGTCAATGGTATGTTGGAGTATAGCATTCAAGAATTGATGGAGGATCCTGGATCCTGAAGTCTGTGACATCTCCAGCATGTCCTCTGTTGGTCTCTGAAAGGTACCTGTACCTAAGAATCTAAGTGCTACACATACCTTTGTCTCCACTCTGATGGGTTCCCCTCAGTTTGTCCTGGCTCTGAGTTGAGGACAACTGAGTTTGCAGAGTTCCTGTAGTGTGCCTCTATCCACCCTGTAGTGGTCTACAATTTCCAGTTAAACGGGGTCTGAAAACACTTCTCCTTCTTGGTCTTGGTCTATTAGCAGCAGCAGCAGCATAGACTTCAGCCTGTTGTGCATACACATGAATTAAAGTAACAGCAGCCCCTAATATTGTTTCTGTGTAGACTCCTTTCCATGACTGTATTGCAATAGGTTTTGGAATTCTGAGGGAAAACCTGCACTAAGTCTGCACATTTGCTTTATAGCTTGTTGAATAGCTCCTCCATCTTGGACTGGTTGATTAGCATACATTTTGGTTGCTTATGTTGTAATTAGCATGCCACAGTGTTTACCTTGTTTTTCATGGTGGCGCACACTGCTTACTGACTCCAAAATGTTGTGGTGCAATGTACATGTGGTGTAAAGGGACTATTTAGACTTTACTGAATTTGGCTGGATATTCTTAAAAGGTGGTATGACAAATTTATCCACCATATTAATTTAATTCAGTGTAAAACTCTGATGCATAATAAAACATAACCTACCATGGATGCCAAAGTTCCTAGTTTGTCTATCAAACAGACAAACTACTATATTATCTCTCTACCTGCCAGTACCAAAAAAATCATCAAAAAACTAGCCAAAAGCTACAGTGACTTGCACATACTTAATGTAGTATTATATATAAGCTAAAAATAATGAAACTATTAATTCAGTTATATATTTTGCCATTTAAAACTATTCACCCATTACTACATAAAAGTTTTATAATCATTTATTAATAATTAATATGAAATAATCCAACAAATAGTGTACTATATACATATTTATGTAATAGTAGTATAAATTATCCATTAAATATTCCTAAATTATTTGCTCATTCAACATAATTATAATTAAATCTCTGAATAAATAAGTAGATCAATGTGGGACCTAAAGACCTAAAGAGATAAAGATATCTGTAATCTTACAAGTGGCAGGTAATCTTATCATACTGAACTTTTATACAAAAAGAACATCAATGCACAGTCATCATGCTAAAAGATAAATTTTATTTAGATCTATCAAAAGCTTGAAATTAATTTTAAAAGTATGTGTCTATATCTCAAAATTGTGTAACACTCTTAATATGATCAATATCAAAATATTTAAAATACTTTAGCTTATTAAAATAATTAATAAAAATATGTACATTACTGAGGTCAAACAGAATGTTTTGCTATTTCTATGGTGTCAAAAAACTTGCATTATATTCAAAAGTTACAATGTGCTTAATTCAAATTCAGTTCTCCCTTCCTGGGTTTGAGCATATCTCTCTATCAAAATGGATGTACTGATTCAACAATAGAGCACTCGAATTTCAGCTCTGACTTATGAAATTAGTTATTTCAGGTAGTTTGAATTAATCTAATAATACACAATATGCAAAAAGTTTCAAAGTTCCCACGACCAATATTCAGATTTCAATATGAAGGATATTTTCAATTATTTGTATATGATTTTGTATGTAAATTATATGAGATCTTGTGCATTCACATTTCTGCCATATGCGGGTAAATGTAATACATATATTTCTTATAATCAGTTTGCTATTTAAATATATATTTTCTGTCTTATATGTTCACTTATATTCTACCTTGTTCTATATATCTAGCATTTCTAAAATCTCCCATCAAAGAGCTATTTATTCATTTGCTCTTTATTAGAGGTTATACTATGTGTATAAATTTCTTAACTTCTATTTATCACACGATAGATATTTCATTCCTTGTGTTAATGTATATTATTCATAAGATGTTTACTATTCTTATTAATTCTTGTATTACAAGCAATCTTGATGATATATAAAAGAAGTCCTGCTTGTTTAATGTGAATGTGTGTTTTTAGCCATTAACTGCTGTCCTGATCCAAACGTTATACCCTGACATTAGAATTTGATTACCGCATGTGAAAATGACATCTCACAGCAGCTGATAATTTCCTCTGTAAGTTTCTCATTCTTCTTAATTCTTTTGAACTGCTCTATTGATAACAAAATCTAACTTTACTTCTTTCCATTAATATGTACAGTTAGAGTTAATAACACTACAGCATAACTTATTAACATTCAGCAAAAGTAAACAAATTTTATGTAAGCAGTAGCTCAATATAAAACATTACTATAGTTTTTGTTTTACCAATTTTTCATTTCTAAAAAGAGAAACAAATATGTTATTTTTGAGTATATTTCTCACATATATACTTGGAAAAAAGAATGAAAAAGGTTCCTTTCTGTTTTCATAGACATCAGTGATGAACTTTGACCTAGAATTTCTTCAGTACAGCTCAAGGTGAGAAGCAAGGCAACTAAGAATCCTACATTCTCATACAACTGTAACATTATTTTGTTCTCAATCTTTTTTTATGTCTTTCTTGCTTCAGAAATGACCTGTGAAAGGAATGTGTTACATAGGGGAAAAAACCTCAGCAGCACTTTACCACCTTCTAATTAGCATATTACTTAGATCTGACATTCAGTTAATCTGGCAACGCACATACTAAGCAAAATTAAACAAATAAAATGCAATTATTAACTTATATAGTCTTAAAGTTACCAATTATATTGCTTATAATTTAATGACATTCTCTTACAGAAGGTATTTGTTTAACATTTATAAATATAAGTTTAGTTAAACAAACTATATTAAATTGTTCACTGTAAATATAGTAAAACAGTAAAACTAACCATTTATATCCCTTATCATGAAACATGTTTTAGCTTAAATATAAATAGGTTCATAGGAGGTTACTTGGCTACAAGCCTAGCTGTGTTATACCCATGCTCCCTAACTGACCTTGGTTAGATAGTTGTTATTAGCAGAGTGAGTCTATGATCAGCACTGATTGCCCCTGTCCATGAGGGACATAGGTGACACCCCTGGGGTGAATTTTTATTCCCCCATCCATTCATCTAGGTTGTACTTGAATAGGGTCATTGAGGAGCTTTGCTTCATGGGAATTGGGAGTTACTTCCAGAGGAGCAGCAATCTCTGAGAGATAGCTGACTGTCCAGCATGTTCTGTTAATGTCACAGGCTAGGTTGAGATCCATGGAGCTAGTGACTCTTGTCCTATTTGATTTGTGGATGTGCAGCATTTCCATTAGGGCAGGGTCAGAGACTGCTCTGTAGATAAGGTACAAGTCACCTCTCAGCAGCCTGTAGGATACAGAGTACAGTGACATGACTTTCACTATTTCCATGTAGGTCATATTTTGGAGGCCCTGAATTTTCCTCTTGAGAAATCTCTGTAGTCTCTCCAGCTGCTACAAGTGTCTGGTGAGGTATATGCAAAAGGGAGCATTGTACTGTATTAATGGTCTGATGAGGGTTGAGTACAGAGGAGTTATAACATCCTTAGTCTTGGATCAGATGCCCTTATTTATGATATATGCAATGTAGAAAGCTTTCCTTACCACTGTGGACACATGGTGATTAATGTTTCGAGCTATCAACCTGCGTTTCTAAATCTCACACCACTGGGTTTGAACTTTGGGGGTGCTGTCAATATTGTAAATTGAAGGGACTTCCTCTTTGCCAAAGGGGATAATAATGTACTTTTTGTGTTTAGTTTTAGTCCATGGCTTTGGCACCAATCATTTATGTGTGTTAGCCCTTTTTGTATTATGTTAACATCATTTGGAGACAGAATGATTGTGCCCAGTTTGCAATTATCAGTGAACTTGGTAAGCCATAGGCCATCTACTTAAACCTGGACTGCCAAGAAATATATTCCAAACAGTAGAGGGCCCAGCATATATCCTTGTGGTATGCCACTGATAACTGGTCTACTGGTAGAGGTGGAATCCCCAACTTTGACAGTATGCATTCTGTTGGTGAGCCAATTGATTATCCATCTACTGACATATGGGTTAATCACCAGCTGGGAGAGTCTCTTAATGATACCTGACCAGGGGATTGTATTGAAAGCCATAGCTAATTCAATATAGGCAGTATGTACTGTTTTGCCTACATCCAGGGCTTTGGTGACATTCTTGAAGAAGCCCACAAGGTTCAGTAAGCATGATCTACCCTGAGCAAAGCCAAACTGGGTTGGGTCAAGAGTTTGAAGGTCACCTATGTTCTTGTTGATAAGGTCCATGATGATTCTTTCCATGGCCTTACAGATAAGGCTGGTTTGGTTAATGGGTCTATAGTTCCCAGGGTGGCCTATAATTCCCTGGGTCAGTTGATGGACCACCTTTGTGCAAGGGAATTGGTGTTGTTGTTTTCCACACTGCTGGAACAAAGCCAGTGCTCAGGCTGAGGTTAAACAGAACGCCAAGTGGTTCTGCTAGGTCTTGTTTTAGATTTTTTGGTAAGCAGCCTGGGATGTTATCTGGTCCCATAGATTCTGTGTTTTTGGCCTTCGAGATCATGGATATGACCTGCTGTTTGGAGATACTAGGTAGAGGACTGGTGTCAGGTATGCTTTGGAGTATGGCTGGTTGGGATAGGGGGGTGAAGTTTGTGCCAAATCTGTCAGTTAGCAAGTTGGCAATTTCCTCAGGTTCAGTATGAGAGGTATCATCCACTATTAGTTCAGCACATAACTGGACATTCCATTTTAGATTTCGGACATAGCAAAAGAAAGCTTTATTTTTATCCTTACCTAGGGATGCTAATTTAGCTTCATAACTAGCTTTAGATGACTTATTTGCTTGTTCAAGCTGTGCAGGGTATTCTTCTTCTCCTGAATAAGTTCTGTATTGTTCTTAGACATCAGTTTCTTCCTTTTGTTATACAATAGATTTATATTTGAGGCCCACCAGGTTGGCCTGTTGACTGTGTTAGCAGGGGTGTTGAAACTTCTTATACCATTGCTTTGTAGAATTTTTTCAGTTTTTTTTTTTGCTCCTGTGGAGGTGTCAGTTCTGATCATTACTTCAAATGAGACAAATGTATGGTCTGACTTACCAGGGTGGGCAACAGACAGGGGGTAGTGCAGAGAACCCCCATGTTGGTGAGTAGTAGTCTAAGACATTTGAGCCCCTTGTGGAGGTGCAGACTAGCAGTCCCAGGGCATTTGTATTGACAAAGTCCAGAAACTTCAGGGCGAGCATGTTTGTGCTCATGTATGTCACCCAATCAATGGAAGGATAATTGAATTGTCTCATGACCAAAGTGATTGGCTGTATAGTGAGTGAATCTAGTAAGTCCAGCTAGGTGGTGTGCTTCTCTGGATTCATGATGGGGGATCTGTAACTAGCAATGATGTGGTAAATTGTTTTACCTAGAGTTAGTTGGGCCTGGAGCAGCTCAAGAGAGTCATACTGTTTAATCAGTCTTGAGGTGTATTTGACTTTAATGAAGATGGATACACCTCCACCTTTGCTTCTTTCAGACTTATTTTGGGGTCTGAACATGTGGAAGAGATTGTAGCCTTGCATGGCCGAGGTGCTTTCTGCTGCCTAGAACCAAATGCATACTTACATATCTCTTGAAGCTTGATGTCCAATGCAAACCTTTTATTTAAAAGTTAAATCTATTGTTTCAGAAAATAAAAGTCCTACAATCAAACAATAAAGGTCACTTGTTTTTACAATTTTTAATTTTAGAATCAGTTTACCAAGAATTCAACTCACACTATCTCTTGAAGGATATACTTTTCAAATCCATGTATTTAGTATTATTACAGATTTTACTTTTGTTGACAAAAGTGAATGCCTCCTCCAGTGTGTTAAATATTTTAGTTCCTTCAGAAATAAATAATTTGACATTTGCAGGAAACACCAAAGTGGCTTAGTATTGTTATTTTTAAATTCCTTGCTCAGTAGTAAGCAGGATTTTCTTTTACTCATTATTTTACTGGAATAATCCTTGTCAAATCTGATTACATGCTCACCCGTTTTAATAGGTGGGCTGGATATTTGATCTTTCTCTAAACTAGACATAAATGTAACTATAACTGAATGTGTTAATGAGTTTTCCTTCTTTTGAAGGTGCTCTCAGGGATCTATGTGCTCTTTCATCTTCAAAATATAAAGTTTCATGTAGATTTAATGATTTATGTAGCCAGGTTGTTAAGACGTTTCTTATAGTCTCCCCAAACTTTTCAGGTATACCATAATTAATGGTTATTTGGTCACAGTCTATTTTCTAAATCATCAACTTTATCTATGAGCCAGTTATTTTGTTTTTAAAGAAGTTTAGACTGAGACTCACCTTCAGTTATTCTCCCTTCATGATCATTTAAAACGTCTTCTGTACTGCTGGTTTGTGCACTTAGTTGTTTCATAAAAAGTTCTAAATGGTCCATCTTCTTTATGGTCTCTTCATTTGAAGCTTTCAGGTTTGGTATCCAGTTTACCATTTTAATTAATACATCCTGCAGAAGAGATATTAGAGACTGGATGTATTTTTTAACACAAGTATCCTCAGTACCATTTCTTGAGCGGCTCACATTGAACTCTCTTCTGTCTTAACCAAGCAGTACAAATTCTGAAAGGAAATTTACAGCTTTTGAAGAACTTGAAGATATAAATCTTTTCATTGACTATTAGTGAATAAAAGTAGCTAACAAGTATCTACAAGTTTTATTTTTTATTACATTTTCTGTTAGAGAAAAGTTAGTCACAGAGCTTTCACCAGTTGTGGCTCTTAGTTAGCCATCTTGGCCAGAGCCCTTTCTTATATATTATTTTTATTATCTCCACTTTGTATATGGTATTGAAGGGCTCAGCTAAGTCCAAATAAACCAAAGCCACAGCCATACATTCATCCACTGCCTCCCAGAGTGATTGATAGATATTGATTAGACTGGCATGAGCATCCTTTGTACCTATGGTGTTGAATATACAAACTAGCCACTAAAGCTTTAGAAATAATTTCACACATGCATATGTTCAAAATATTTCTAGGTATGGAAATTAAACTTATGGGTCAAAAGTTATGAACTAAAGTAGATTAATTTCCCTTAAAAACAGGTACAACCAAAACTTCTTTTCAGTTATCACAAAATACTTTTTCTTAAAAGATTTGTGAAATAAATGCTGCAGATAAGGAAAATATATTCTCTTATATTTGTTTGAACCCACATGGAGTTTAACATTCTCAGTTGTGAATTGTGCCTGTTATCAATGCATAGTTTACCAGACAAAACAGCTGTACACTGAACTCCTGGAAACTTAAATATTTGACAATTATGTAAGTTTATCAGAAAATAAGTTAGCCGACTCAGCTGACCTGCTATTGGTATATCATTATCTTTCATAGTAATATTTGATTAGCTGTAATTTCTATAGTTCCTCCAATGTTTATATAAGTGGGCCAGATTCCAAATGAGTTACTCTCAATGTAAGTCTGTCCTGATTCTGAAAGAGTTGCTGTAAGTATAAGTGACTTAGTTCAGTATAAGGCCTATCTATAAAACAGGCTTATGCTGACAGCAAGTCTTTTGGAATTGGGCCCAATGTTTTATTTACAGCACCTGCTGGTCTAGTCTCCTATTTTGATTTGGTTGAGCGTATCATTCTCCTAAAACTAACCGTGTCATTTTGATACAGATTTGTATAGAGCTTTTGAATTTTGAATTTTCTCTGGCATATCATATGTAGTAACCTAAGTTGTTTTCATCTTTGAAATGATTGCTGAAGTAGTGGCATTCTTTTTCTTAAGCCTGGAAAAATATTAATGTAGTAGTGTTAAAGCAGACAGGTATTCTCCATTATTCCACTTTAAGAAATCTGCAGCAAGATTTTTCCATGACTTATCTGGAGTACCATATGAAAGCCATTGGATCTCATTTCATCTTTTTTAGTACATGTCAAACATCCATCAATGGTGTTTTCAGTTTTCAGTGTGCTTATTCATACCTGACAAAACACTTTTTTTCTTTTTTTTATAGTTTTCCTCACCCATGTCACCAGTATGGATATATTTAAGCATTTTTATAAAGAATATTGAAAAATTACATTTCTTCACTTCAGTAAACTACTATCTGACTGCATATCTAGTGTGTAATGCAAGTATTTGTCAACTTTATGTATTTATTTACTTATTTATTAATTTTGAGCTGATAGGTTGATTGGAATACTGGGATCCATTATCATTCATGAAATAATTAAAATATGTAAATAAGTAAACAAGCATTTATAACTGGTGAATGTTGGCTTAGACTGGAACATTATTTGTACATTACTCTTTGAAGATGTGCTGTCAGACTTGATCACAGGGAAGCAAGTCACAGTGTGGAAGCATTGCTAGAAGTACTAACAGAAAACTGAACCTGATTTTACATGCTTTAAGGAATAAATGCTTATATGGAAGTAATGTTCGTCCTTTTGCTATAGATAAAAGTCAACTACATTGCTTTCAAAAGCTTTTATGTGAGCTGACCTGGAACATTCTTGTTTTGCAGTTTATGATGACTTGTAAATAACACATAGCATTAAAAACAATAACAGGAAATCAGTCTAATTTTGCTCTTGATTAAAAAGTTGCATTGCTTTGACTCTAGCAGACAGCTGGATTCATTTTACACGATTCAAAAAAAACATGATCGTGTAGAAGCAGCATGCAACATTTTTATGATAAAAAGTGAGTTGCACTGTTTTTTGCATGCTATCAAAAGTGCTAGCAAACAGCTGAAACTGATTTTGCATGGTTCAGAAAAAATATGATAATGAGGATGCAATATGTATAGCATTTTACACACAATAACAAGTAATTTATATTCCTTTCACAAGCATTGTCAGAGGTGCTTTCAAACAAATGAAACTTACCCAAAATGAACTGAAAAATTCTTGCTTTGCAGTTTATGACTAGTGAACGTAATATATGGTAGTTTAGCATGATTGCAAATAGGCAGTATAAAGAATTGTGTTCTTGATTTACATATTGCATTGCTTCCACAAGCACTGTCAGAAGGACAATGAAACGATCAAAACTGGTATTATATGATTTAAAGAAAAAAAAATATGATTACAGGAAAGCAATATACAGCTTTTGACTCGCAATAAAAATGTCAAATTTACTTTTTTTCACAAGCACTATCAGAAGGACTTGTAAATACCAGGAATAGTCTTTTAATTGCCTATGCTGTAACAAACTTGCTTTAGAGTTTGCGTATAGTAACAAAGGAAGAAAAGCAGTATACAGTGTTTTGCTCTTGATAACACACACACACATACACACACACACACACACACACACACACACACACACACACACACACACACACACACACACACACACACACACATTTACAGACATATTCAATGGAAGATGTACAAGCAAAATTAACCTCATTATTTTAAATAAAAATAAATTCAATCAGATACACAAACAGTTTTTGTTTAATATGATTTTTATTCAAAAGTAATGATTGATGAGCACTTTCACCCAAAATGCAGGGTCTGATAAAGACAAAACACTAATCAATAAATTCAAACAACTAGATATTGATGTATAGTTGATAAGATAGATAGCTGCACTGCTTACAAAATGGACATGGCAAGTATCATACAGCAATTGGACAGGTGAAATTCAAGGTTACAATCAGGGTGTGCCACAGAACTCTGTTTTAGGCCTATACAAGTGGCGTCCCCCAAGGCTCAGTCCTGGGACCCCTCCTGTTTGGTATTTACTTCTCAGATGTACAGGCAAGCACAGGAGGACTATGGCTGACCAAGTTCACAGACGACTGCAAACTGGGGGCCATAATTGACTCTCTGGCTGATACAGACATCCTCCAGAAGGGTCTCACTGAGACGGATACCTAGTGCCAAAATCCTGGCCTCAAACTAAATGCCAAAAAGTGCATAGTCGTCCCCTTTGGAAAAAAACAAAGTACCTGCGAACTACCATATACGTGGTAGTCCCCTAAATACAGAAAATGTAATAAGGGATCTGGGGACCCAAGTATATAGTAATCTCTCCTTTAATAATCATACTGCCAAGGTGGTTAGAAAATCCTTCTATGTGGCCCACCTAATCACAAAAGGGTTTGCATCTAGAACAAAAGAAGTTATTGTGCCCCTCTACTCATCACTCATCCAACCCATCATAGAGTACAATGGCCCATTTGGGATGTACCTTACAAGACACCTGCAACAGCTGGAAAGACCACAGAAGTACCTCACCAAGAGGATTACTGGCCTCAAACAGATGTCCTATGCAGCCTGACTAAAGAAACTCCAGCTGTACTTGGTTGCATACCACTTACTCAGAGGTGTTCTCTGCCTGACATACAAGGCCATGTCCAACCCAGAATTGATGGACATGCTCCACCTAAAAAAAAAACATCCCTAAGAGCCACATGCTCTAGGGATCTAAACCTCACAGCAACAATAAATAGGACGTGCTGGATGGATAGATTCCTGTCCCAGAGACTCCCCATGCTTTGGAACAGGATTCCAATCTACATTAGGCAGAGCCCCTCACTAACACTCTTCAAGAGAAACCTTGACGAGTGGATGGGAAACAGTAAATTTACCCAGAGGATCACTGCAGTGGCTCTGCTTGACAGAGGCACAGGGAACTAATGGCTCTGCTGGACAGAGGCACAGGGAACTAATCTAAGGGGGCGGCAAAAGCCAACATGTTCTGGCTAGGCTTATAGATGCCCTCGGGCAGATAGCCTAGTACTTACCTATGAACCTATACTTGTTTAGATTGCATATTTCAGATCTATCTTTTTCATCTGAGGTGTTCTACAGTCTGTATGCAGATGTCTGTAAAAGAACTTAACAACATTGACCGTTTGGGAGAATAATATGCTGAAAATAACATCAAAAACTAAGCATATGAGATTTGGAAGACATATATTGAAAGGAGAATATTTAATAGAGAACATGGTGATTGAAACAGTAGACTCATTTAAGGACCTGGGTATATGGGTAGATCCAGCTTTCAGTTTTTCTTATCATATCAACCAGTTGGTTAATGATGGTTATAGAACTACTAGTTGTATAAAAAGATTTATAAAGCCTAGGGAATCAGAAATTATGATGTCATTGTTACAGTAGACCCAAGCAAGAGTATGGAACGACAATATAAAAACCTTATAAGAAAACAAGCATAAGTAAACTAGAAGGAGTGCAGCAAAAATATACCAAAGAGATGCATAGATGTGAACATGTAAGTTATTACAAAAGATTAAATATCTGAACTTGTACAGTGTCTCATATAAATACTTGAGGAGACCTTATTCAGTTATATAGGACATTTAGAGCTGCCTACCACTGGGAATGAAATAATAAACCAGCTAGCATTGAAGTAATGCTTGACAACAACACTCAAGTTGAAAGCAGGCTTTAATAAGCGAATTCAGGAACATAAATGCAGGAATAATCCGCACAGCATTTTCTTCAGTTAAAAATAGACTATCAGGTAAAGCAAGTGCAATGGTGCTGCTTGTTAAGTCTAAACCTCATTTTGATCAACCAATAAGAAAATGACATTGTCATTCAAAAAGTTAAAATATATACTCCAATAGTAAAATGCTTTAAAAACTTAATAATAATAATAATAATAATAATAATAATAATAATAATATGATCCATAAAAATAATGGATAAAAAGTGTTACATAAAATGTCTCAGTTGGTTCAACTTTATATATTAAAAAAGAAATAAAATATAGGTGAAATCCTTTCAGCCAAAATTTAAGCAAGAAAACCTCCATCTAGTGTCATACAGATGTAATTGCATTTGTACTGTTTTATAGCTTTGCAGCTCTCTGTTTTAACACTGGGACAATGGGAATGGTGTCATTAAGTCCTGTAGGCTTGTTTGCCTCAGGTACAATCTGCCAATATAATTCCTTGAATTCTATGGTTGTTTCCCAAAGCCCACCCCTACCATCCGTGGGTAAGCATTCAAGGACAAAACAGCAGTATGTAGCTTGGTTACCTTCCAAGGAGTGCTTATAAAGTGCATTACTGATGTTAATATTACGTATGTCATAGTAGTATTCATAAACACTCCTCTTAAGTGTCCACTCAGTCTTATCTACGTAGAATGCCCCACATGGTTTGCACTGAGCTAAGTATACCACTCCTAAGGTGTTGCAGTTGGAATAAACCTTACCTTCTATGAACCTATTATGACTAATAATAAAATATCTTTTATTTGTTCTTAATAAATATATTTTCTTTGTTCTTTGAAGATATCCTGCACTGGCTATCATGTCACTACCCCCAAGAAACCCTACTACTTGGAGACTTTAACATAGACTGGGGCACCTGTTCCTTAGAATCCCCAACCACCCATATTAACCTGCATGCATTTACACAAATCATATCCACCCCTACCAGGATAGGTAAACCCTACCAAAAAGAAAATATACTTGACTGGGTACTCATAAACAGTCACCCCCAACTGTAGACCTCTGGTACCCTCCTTAATGGCCTAAGCGATCACCTTCTCACATATGTAATTAAGCACAAAACCATTAATTCCCAACAACCCTTACTCAGAAAGGTTAGAAACAATAAAAACTTTGACCCTGCCAAATTCCAACAAGAACTAAACTCATGTAATTGGTCTATTCTAAAACACCTCCCCTTAGAGGAAGCAGTAGCATACTTTAACAACAAATTCCTTGAGATCCTTAATTTGCATGCACCTGTTCGTTCAAAAAGAACCAAGGCAAAAACTGCACCATGGCTTTCTATAGAGTCTAAACTCAAAATTACCCTTAGAAACAAAGCATTGGCTTTATGGCATTCTTCTAAAGACCCTCAAGATCACATTAAATACAGGAAATCCAGGAACGAAACCAAAAAATCAATTTTACAAGACAAAAAACAATACTACTGTAATTTACAGACAGTAAATCAAAATAACCCTCAGAAGTTTTGGGCAGGTTTAAATAATCTACTACATCCTGGACAAACTTCAACCCCAATCCCTGCTACTACTATTGATAAAACCCCTGAAGATGTTTCTGATAGTTTTAACCAGTTCTTTACTGACACAATTCAAGCCCTAGCTAGCCAACTACCTCCTAGCTCCCCTGGTCCTGAAAGTAGCACCCCTAGAAACCTACTTGCGTTCAGCTTCCAACCAGTCGCCACTTCACTTATCCGTACCTTGATCAAAAAATTAAAACCCACTACACTTTCTGCTGATCAACTCCCTGCCGAGTACCTACAAAAATCAGCTGATGCTATTGCTTACCCCGTCTCAATACTAATCAAAAGAACCATAGTAGAAGCTAAAATTCCCACCATCTGGAAAATATCCTATGTAATCTCACTTCACAAAGGAGGCAGCACTACTGAATTCATCAATTATAGGCCAATAGCTATACTCTCTCCACTTGCAAAGATTATGGAAAAATGTATTCATAGACAACTCATGCACCACCTAATCCAAAATCGCCTTATGGCAGACACTCAGCATGGCTTCCGTCCTCATCACAGCACTACTTCAGCCCTCCTAGCCTTTACTAACACCATAAACCATAATCGCAACAATAATTATATATCCTTAGCCCTCTTTTTGGATCTTTCCAAGGCATTCGATATGGTTGATCACCAACTTATAATCCACACCCCGCAAACATTCTGTCTAGATACTGGAGCCCTCCAATGGCTTCAATCCTACCTGAATGGTTGACAGCAGGCTGTCCTCTGGCAGAACAAACTCTCTAACCTTCTACCTAACACCCTTGGAGTACCACAAGGCTCTATACTAGGGCCCTTGCTGTTCTCCATCTTCATTAACGACCTTTATACTGTCATCCCAAAAGTCAGCTGTATCCAATATGCTGATGACTCTACTCTGATTTGCTCAGCCACAGCTCCAGTAGAGTTATGGTCAGCTACCCAGACCACCTTTAATACAATAGAAAACTGGCTTTCTGGACATCGTCTGATCCTAAATCCCAAAAAAACTAAAATGCTGTTATTTTCACCAACACGTAGGTCTACCGCTTTCACCTTTACCATAAAATCAAATGATGGCACAATAATCTCCCCTGACCCATCTACAAAACTATTAGGTGTCATCATAGACAATAATCTAAAATTTGACCTACATGTTAACCAAACTATCAAAACCATCAATAAAAAACTAGGGTCACTTTACAGAATAAAAGCCTTCCTAACCCCTCCAGCTAAAATTGCTATTGCTTGCTCTCACCTTCTTTCAACCCTTCTGTATGCATCCCCTCTACTCTCGAATTTGAACAAGACTGTCCTTAACAAACTCTCAATTTGCTACAACCACATTGCCAGGTTTGCCACTGGGCTGCCTTTTAGGACACATCATTGCATCAATCTAAATCAGCTTGGTTGGCTTGAACTACCCAGCCTAATCCAGTATAACCAACTGATTATGGCCTATAAAATCCTCTATAATCCGGACAATACTCCTCCACTTAAAAATATTATCACCCCTTATAACAATCCTAGACCGCTTCGATCCTCTAACAAACTACTAATTCAGACTAGCAAAATTAATAACACAGCCGGTGATTCTCTCTTTGCAAACTCTGTAAGTAGATCCTGGAACTCTCTTCTAGCTGATATTACCTTACTTTCCACCTTAGGTCAATTTAAAACTAGACTCAAACAACATTTGTCACTTAACTGGCTATGTCAATGTATCAAGCCTGGCTAACTCTCTCTAGAATGTGTAAAAATCTGTTAACCAGTTTACTGTGTAATTTAATTTAATACTGACTTGTGCTCAGGATTAACTGTAACCTGTGGAACTTGTTTAACTTGCTTACTTATGTAATCTCTGTAAATAGTCTGTTTGTAATATGCAATGCTGGTATTATGTAATGCTGTATCTGCTTACCCTTGGAGCTTTTCTCCCCGGGCCTCTGCTGAAAATGGACATACATCCAGTCGGACTATCCCGGTCAACAAATGTAAAATAAAAAATAAATAAAAAATATACTGGCACTATTGACATGCATCACACTTAAAAATGCCTTTCTTTTTGATCATGTCCTTCCTCCCCTTAGCTAAACTTATTTTCCAAAATATTTTTCATATAGTGTCCTTTCCTAAAAATTATGTCCACTGTCTTATTATGCAGTTTACTGATGTCAGCCAAACTTGTGAATTTGTCTCATTCACTTAGAACTATTTTTATGATGAGATTGGTGTCACCATTATACTCAGTGACAAAACTGTTCTGGTACTGGCTGACGTTCTCATTGTTGGGTGAATTAGAAGCATCAGCCCCACCCCCAATAGTTTTAATACCTAAAATAGGGGCATATTTCTCAGTCCTCTGCTTAATAACTTCACTTCTAATTTCTTTGATCAGGGGTGAGGGGTATCCACGTTCCAGGAACATAGTTTCTAACAATGCAAGTTTAATTTCAAAATCTGTATCCAGTGAGTACATTCTACTGACCCTTACCATTTGTCCTTTAACTATACCTCTTCTGGTGCATAGGGTGTGCACTTCTGAAACAGAGAAATGAGTTGGAAAAAGTTTTTTTTCCTATGAATGGTGGACTTAAACGTATTATCCAGTTTGTGTATAGTGACCTTTGCCTGTACTAATGTCATATGTGAACCTCAGAAAGTTGGCCATGTTCTGGATGTAATCAATAAATTCAAGTAACTTCAACCTGGTGTCCACCCAAAAAAGGCAGATATCATCCAGGTGTCTCTTGTAGAGGGACATACAGGACTTGTATTGTGATTTGAGTATAAATGTTTCTTCCCACATGGAGAGAACTATGTTTGTATATGTGGGGGGACAACTTACCCACATAGCAACACCCTTCAACCCTTCAAAGTAGATGTAATTATTTTTAAGAACTAGGTCCATTAATTCAATAAAACATGAAAATCATTGTTTGTTAGACCACCTCTTGTGACCAAGGCTTCTTCAAACCATAGAAGGCCAATGTCATGGGGTATTACACTGAATAAGTTGACTATAACAATAGTCACAAAAAGGATGTCTTTATTGAATACATCTGGTGTGATAGTTCTTAAAACTTTCCCAAGAGTCTTTCAGGATTTCACTCTCATTTAACCAAAGATTTTTCACTTTAAAGTCTACAAACTTGGCTAGTGGTTCTGTTTTTGATCCTTCTCCTTTAACAGTCAACCTCAGGGGTGGTTCCTCTGTCCTTGTGTATTTTCGGTATACTGAAAATGGAGGGTATTCTAGGTTTGTCATTTCTGAGATAGGAAAAAATACTAAAACTAATAGAACCATCTAGTAGCATATCTTTAAGGGCCAAGTCTATCTTGTAGGCTAGGTTTATTTCAATTCTAGAAGCAGAAATATATTTGTCACCATCGTTTAACACAGTTAACATTTTACTTTCATATAGCAATTTGTCCATAATGATGATTCCACCCTCCCTTGTCCAGTTTCATTACTCTTATATACTTATCAGATCTTAGGCGATCCAAAATACACTTCTCATTTGTTGAAAGGTTGTAACTAAACTTGTTTTTAGTAATTTCCCTTCTCAGTTCATTCTCAACCACCATTTCAAAATTTTTAAGTTGTGGGTGGAGGTGGATTATATGTACTCTTCCTATGGAGTTCTTTGCTCTGGTCAACTACAGGGTTCTGGTTTCCTAAGATCTCTTAATTTTAGGTACAAACATTTTTAAGTCAATGATGGTTTTACTTATATATATAGAAAGTAGCTTGTGTAGTGGTGTTTTGTGTGTGTTTGTATGTAGTGTGACTCTGGAGTGAGAATATTTAAGTAGGGGGGTGTGGGGGGTGCAGGGGGCTTGCCCCCCTGTTTTCATGTAGTACAGTGATTGTGTGTGTTTGTGTGGTGGATGTTGTATGTGTGTGTGTGTGTGTGTGTGTGTGTGTGTGTGTGTGTGTGTGTGTGTGTGTGTGTGTGTGTGTTTGTCTAGTAGTAGTAGTAGTACCGCGAAATTCAAAACTTTCAGTATTCGAGGTTTTGAATTTCACGGTTTTTACTTTTCATTGTTTTGTGGATTTGACTTCTTGGGCTCGAGATACTGAAATTCGAGATTTCAGTATTTTGAGCTTCTGGAGTGAATCCATATGTGTATATATGGATTCCTATTACAGGAACAAAAGTTCACTACTTCGAACTTGTAATAGGAAGCCTCACTTCTGCGAAAGTTCACTTCAATGAAAGTGAACTTTTGCGTAAGTGCACTTCACCGAAAACACCGCAGCACAGAGGAGGACATAAAAAACAAGCTATGTCCTCCACTATGGTGCAATAGTCACGGACCTTAGGGTTAGGGCACGGGTTAGGGTAAGGGGATAGCTATCCCCTTACCCTAACCCATGCCCTAACCCTAAGGTTCGTGACTATCGCACCATAGTGGAGGACATTGCTATGCCCTTCACTGTGCCGCAGTCATCATGGACTTTAGGGTTAGGGCATGGGTCATGGTAAGGGGATAGGCTTAGAGGCTATCCCCTTACTATGATCTGTGCCCTAACCCTAAGGTCCATGAGTACTGCACGGAAGTTTAGTACAACACCCATTCATTGTGCTGAACTTCGCGTAAGCGCACTTTCGATTAAGTGCACTTTTGCTGCAGTGAGTATTCCTTGCACTATTTTGAATTCATGAAAATTCAATCTAGTGTATGGAACCCGTATATATATATATATATATATATATATATATATATATATATATATATACACACACACACGTGTGTGTGTGTGTGTGTGGGTGTGTGTGTATGGATCTACTTCATATCGTCGACTTACCATTTCCTCGACTTTCACATGATCAAGACCACATTGTCGAAAGTTTAAAATAAGGAACACCTGGAACATCATATTTTCCCTTTAGGAAACTAGCCACTTTGTGACCATGATGAACTTTCCCTTTTCTCTACTGTTGTGTGAACTCGGAGTTGGTGTATTTAGTTAGGGGGGCATGGGGGGTAAAGCACACCACTTCAATGGGCTTAGTTTGGTCACATTTCTATTTTAGTTGTTGGTGGCCAAGTGGTTAGTTTCCTGGAGGGAAAATTCGATGTTCTGGATGTTCATTATTTTAAACTCTCGACAATGTGATATTGATCATGTGAAAGTCACAAAATGGTAAGTCAACTATATGAAGTAGATCCATATTTATATATTGATAGATATATAAATATATGGTACATTATCAGGTTTTGGGAAACTAAAAATTCATATGATCAGGACCATTTTTTTCAAGTTTCTGAAAACGTGAAAAAAAAATCTACGTCCCATGCAGGTTATATATAAAAAACTCTAAGATCATACTACAGGTGGGAAAAGGGTAAATTGCGTAATGAAGTATTTGTATACAGATAGCAGTTCAGTGATGACTGGGAAATTTATCATTTCCCCACTTAGTGGGACCTCGGAGTTGGAGTTTATCCCCTTGTAAAAACATAGACATTTTTTTATTCCAGTTTTTAGGAACTCAAACATATGGTCGCAACCATTTAAATTTCAAGTTTCCAAAAACTTTATACTATAAGTGTGTGTGTGTGTGTGTGTGTGTGTACAGACAGATATATAGATATAGATTGATATCTATATCTATATTTATATGTATAGATATATAAATAGATATATGGGTGTCAGACATCCTGTTAAAAGGAAAGAATGCAAAACACGCAGGAGGCCGACACCATTTCGCCAACACAGACAGGTGATCGACAGGTGTGTGAGATTTGACATTCCCTGGGTAGGGGAATATTTCCTTTCCCCAAAGACTGTGTGATCTCAGAGTTAGTATATATAATTAGCAGTGGGTGTTGTGGTTACAGCCATGGGAGGTGCAGGGGAGCTTGCTCTGTACAAAAATGATGTTATTTGCTGCATGCTCCAAGATTCCTTCTCAGTGCGTGTGGTAATGTGTTGGTGTTTAGTTTGTCAGACTTTTGCAGTCGACATTTTGGATGCATATATTTATTTTATTTTACATTTGTTGAAAGTCCGACTGGATACAGATCCATTTTCAGTAGAGGCCCAGGGAGAAAAGCTCCAAAGCAAAACAAACAAATCAAACAAAAATCAAACAAAAATCCTTACATTTTAGGCAAGGATTTCAAGTTAAAGGTTATAATTAATACATAAACTTACAGAAAGGTTACAAAAAACACAAACAGATTATAAGCAAGGCATATTAAGTTTCTAAAAGCAACACCTATAATCGTCTCATAGTTATGTAGTATTGTCTTAAATAAGGAGTTGTAGCTATCAAGTAAGAATGACATAATTGTCTGTGCATGGAATGGACAGCTTTATTTTGATATTTTAGATTCTGTTGTGTATTTTTGTTGGGATGTAGATTAATACTCTGCAGTAGCATGCTATGGAACCTACTTTATGTTATTGTCACAAGATTCCATTTTCTTTAGGTCTGTTTGGCATAGATTTGTTAGGACAGGGGAGGCGTAGAGAAGGATGGGCAGGAGCTGAGTCCTCGCTATGGTTGCTTTGGTTTGCTTGGTCAGATATTGCTTATTCCTGTAGAGGAGTCCAAGTTTTTTATTTACTTTTTTAATGGTTTATGCTATGTGGGTATCAAATTTTAGATTATTGCCAATTTCAACACCTAATAGCTTTGTGTGAGAAGTGGGGGTGATATGGATGTTGTCCTTTGACTTGATGGTGAAATCATTGCTTAGTGGAGGGGATCAACCGGGACTAAAAACCAATAGATTAGTTTTTTTGTCATTAAGAATCAGTTTAATGTTAGTGAACCAGGTTTCTGCTAGAGTAAAATTGTTCTGGGTCAAGGTTTGTAGCTCTTTTAAGTTGGGGGCAGCACAAACAAGGGTTGTGTCATCTGCCTATTGTACTTCAGTGGCATTGACTGAGGAAGAGGAGATGTGATTGGTAAATAGTGAAATGAGCATTGGGCTGAGGATAGACCCTTGTGGCACTCCTATGCATACTAGGAGTAGGGGGAACAATTGGCCTTGCCAGAGGACAGCTTGTTGCTATTCTGATAAGTAGCTTGTGAACCAATCTATGGAGGAGGAGGATAAGTTTAGGTGTGACAGGGTTTTGAGAAGAAGGCTGTGGTTAACCATGCCAAATGCTTTTGACAGGTCTAAGAATATGGAAGATACAAATAGTCCTTTATTTCTATAGTTGCTGACTGTACTGGAGAAAGATAATAGTGCTGTAGTGGTGCTATGGGAGGGTCTAAAGCCATGCTGGGTCCTGGAAAGTAAATTATTTTGGAGGAGATACTGGAGTATTTGGGAGTGCACAACTCTTTCTAATATTAGGATCGCTATAGGTCGATAGTTGGTGAGTTCTAAGGAGTTACCTCCTTTGTGTAGAGGAATAATGTGAGATGTTTTCCACAGGGTGGGAACCCTACTTTCTGCAATTGATCTATTTATGCATATGGACATTGGTTAAGCTACTGCTGGTGCTGCTATTTGTAGGAAATCCACTGGTAGTTTATCAGCTGCTAGTGTGGTGGGTTTAAGTTTGTTTAGAAGTCGAGAAATTTCTTTGGTGGGTACTGGTTGTAGGGAAAAGATAGAGGTGTCGTTATTTAGGCTTGTATTTTGGGGTGGAGGGGGTTAACTGTTGAAGGGCTATCAGTGCTATTTTGAGCCTAAGCAAGGGTTTGAACTATTTCGGTAAAGAATTTGTTGAATTGAGTGGGAATGTTGCTGTGGTCATTTAGTAGTACTGGGGTTAGGGTGGGGGCCTTTCCTGGGTGCATTATACTGTTTAAAGTGGCCCAGAATTTTTTGGGTTATGGGCATGTTTTTCTTGCATGGTTTTATAGTAGTTAATTTTATCCTGTCTAACCTGTCCTTTTGCTTTGTTGTGGAGTTCAAGGTAGATTTGCTTTGTATTAGCAGTTTTGTTTTTTGAAGCAGGATCCGGGCTTTGTCCCTTTTTTCATGGTAGTTTTAGTATCTTTGGTTAGCCATATGGCATAGTTTATTTTTAGTCTTATGGTACAGGTGGGAGCATGAAGGTTTAAGAAATCTAAAAATGTAGAGTTGAAATATTGTACAGCTTCGTCTCGAGGTAGTAGTTTTTGGGGTTTCAAATTAGTACACTTTAGTGCATTAATGAAGTTGGTGGGTACAAAGTTCTTTTTACTGTGGGTGACTCTGAGGATGGGTTGGCTGATGTTATGAGATCTAGTCCTAATTAAGTAGGTTGGTAGGTGGTCACTTATACTATCAGGCAGACATCCAGATAGTTGTGCTAGAGTTGGGTCGGATAGCAGAATCCAATCAAGGATTGATTCACATTTGGAAGCTTTGTTGGCTCTGGTTGGGGTGGATATTACTTTGGTGAATCCATATAGGTTGATGTGGGGAGTTGGGTTTTGACTGGAGCAGGTTGTCCAGTCAATGGTAATGTCTCCTAGTAGTATGGTTTCCTGTGGTAAGGAGGTAGAGATCCAACCTGGCAGGCTCTCCATGATAGGGATGTTATTACCTGGTGGGATGTAGCCCCCTTCAATAATTACATTTTTGTTGTTACATTTTAGTTTAGCAATGATTAGTTCTATGCCTTTAACTTCTTGGGTGTTATAGTCCATTTGGTCTAGGGTGAGGTGACTTTGAAATAGGATTGCAGTGCCCCCTCCTTTCTTTTCTAGTCTGTCTTTCCATATAATACTATAGCCTGGAGGTGTAATTTTATTATTATGGTGTTGTGGTTTGAGCCAAGTTTCAGTTAATACTGCTATATCAGGTTGATATAGTGCTATTAGGGCATAAAGGTCTTGTATTTTGTTAGTTATGCTCCTTACATTTATGTTAAGAAACAGGAGTGATGAAGTAGGCCTGTGGTAGAGCGCATTTTGTTGTGTAGGGTTGGTATTGGTGGTTGTAGTGGGGGCCTGGATTGGGGTGTATATCACTGCATTGGGTGAGAGTATGGAGTAGGTAAAGATAGAATTTAGATTGCTTATATACTATTTTGGCTTGTCTAGCAGAGAAGTAGCGGTTGGATTTGACTGTTAGTTTATATTGTAGGTATGAGGAGGGTTGGTGGGAGTTGAGGTAACTGTGTGAGATGGGGAAGTGTTTAAGGTTTAAGTTACTGGATTTAGCTTAAGTTTGCCATTGGGGTGGGTGAACTATTTGGAGTTGAGTGTAGTAGGAGGGGAGAGTAGGAAAAGAATGAAGAATGCTAGTAAGTGGAGTACTGCTTTCAGTAGTTGGGATAGTTATAAGGAGTACATCTTATCTAGTTTGAACTAGACTGTGGTATGTACAGGTTTGTTTATGAGTATGTGTGTGTTGTGTGATAGTAAGGTGGAGGTGGAGTGTGTTTCTATGGGAATGGTGTGTGTGGTGTAATAGGTTAATTGGTTAATTGGCAGTTAGGGTGTGTGTGATTGGAAGGGGTTAGTAAGTATAAATGTAATTGATGTGTGGGTGGTTGGGAATGGGGGTAGGGTAGGGGAGCGAAGTGAGCCTGAGCATACCACCTTGTTCAGGGAAAAGAGAAAAGAGAGAAAAAACTATCAGTAAGAGTAGCTAGCTATGGTGAGAGATCTGGAGCTGTTGGCAGGGAAAGTGTGCGAGTTAGACAGTCAACAATAAAGACTCTTAAGGAGTAGTGTGAGCTGAAACAGGGGGTTTGTTATAGCAAAGCAGCAGACCATCAAGAGTGAAATGGGGTTTTGGGAGAGAGTGATAGGGGTAGTTCATACTAGGTAAGTAGGGTAGAATTTCCTGGTAGTGTTCCAAGTGCCAACAGTGCATAACAAGACCAGGGAAGAGTAGGATAGAGGGAGGGAATAAGTAGAAAAGTGAACAGTATACTGTGGGGAGATGGGCCAGAAAAAAGCAGGGTTGGGGCTGCTGGCATCTTTACCTTCTTGTCTAGCTCGTAGTAACTAGCGCAAACAATCACATTTGCACACTATATTTAGGATCGCTAAACCTTTTTAGACAAATGCACTGCATTTAAAACAGCAGCCTTATCTGTTATAGTTAGACCCTAGTTCACATACTTAGGTGGTTTCTGTTTGATTCAAGGTGGCTGTAGAGTCAGTGCTCAAAAACTGGGGTAACACCTTGGGTCCAAATTCAAGTTTGATGTCAGTGGCCAGTAGAAGCCTGCATGGTGGTTCTCCTAGGTGTTAGGTGGTTTCTTTTTGATTCAAGGTGGCTGTAGAGTCGGCACTCAAAAACAGGGGTAACACCTCTGGTCCAAATTCAAGTTTGATATCAGTGGCCAGTAGAAACCTGCAGGGTGGTTCCACTAGGGGTTAGGTGGTTTCTTTTTGATTCAAGGTAGCTGTAGAGTCGACGCTCAAAAACTGGAGTAACACCTTGGATCCAAATTCAAGTTTGATATCAGTGGCCAGTAGAAACCTGCAGGATGGTTCCACTAGGGGTTAGGTGGTTTCTTTCTGATTCAAGGTGGCTGTAGAGTTGGCGCTCAAAAACCAGGGTAACACCTTGGGACCAAATTCAAGTTTGATATCAGTGGCAAGTAGAAACCTGCAGGGTGGTTCCGCAAGGGGTTATGTGTTTTTTTTTTATTCAAGGTGGCTATAGAGTTGATGCTCAAAAACTGGGGTAACACCTTGGGTCCAAATTCAAGTTTGATATCAGTGGCCAGCAGAAACCTGCAGGGTGGTTCTGCTAGGGGTTAGGTGGTTTCTTTTTGATTCAAGGTGGCTGTAGAGTTGGCACTCAAAAACTGGGGTAACACCTTGGGTCCAAATTCAAGTTTGGTATCAGTAGCCAGTAGAAACCTGCAGGGGTGGTTCCGCTAGGGGTTAGGTGGTTTCATTTTGATTCAAGGTGGTGTGTGTGTGTGTGTGTGTGTGTGTGTGTGTGTGTGTGTGTGTGTGTGTGTGTGTGTGTGTGTGTCTCACCATGTGCCAAAAAGCAACCAGGCTTGTTACATTAAAAATAAAAGTGTTATCACAGTTTTTGAGGTGGAAGACAGGATTTAAAATATTCTAATATATTTTGTGAGGACTGCAATTCTGTTTGCTTCTAGAAATTTAAGATACAAATTCTGCAAGTGAAACCATTTTTTGCCAGCTTTGTAACAGTCTAACATTTATGAAGACTTCTTGAGAAGAAAAACAAGTTTTTTTTTTTATGGAGTCAGCTCAGTTTTTCCACAGGGTTTCAAATGATCCCTATCTGCATCCAACTATACTGCAAATGATGAATACTTCTGCAAAGTTAGTTGGGAATTCTGGAATGTTCCATTCACTAAGTGTAACTTTTTGTTGGGATGCAGTGGTATCAGAATCAGTTATATATTACAATTGGAGGTCTTCCTGTTAAGCCTCAGCCCTAAAGGGACCATGTAGGATGGGAACTCTGCCCAGCCTACATGAAAAGGAAATAATCTTTTTTCTCACACTGTCATACTATCATATAAAGACTGTCTTTGTGGAAAAAATTATGAAGCAGCCTTCTCTAGAAAAGTATATCTGTATGAATGTTCCTAACCCAGCCTCTTTATTATGATGCATACAATCATGCTCTTGGATAGGCTCCCCATCCATGTGAAGCAGAGTCCATTACTAATTCTATTTAAGAGCAGCCTTGATCAGTGGAGGGAAATCAGAGATTCACCCTGGTCCTGCCCCTATGTTTGATAGACTTAGCCAGACAATAATGCCCAAACTAACATACCACCTTCACCACATAATCCCTAGAAACTTCCTACCTAACATAGCTCCCACCTAATAAATGCCCATGATACATAGGGACACAACTGGGTTGGATTTCTTGGCTTGGTTTATAAAGGCCATGGTAGTCATTAGCCTATTATATACATATGAACCACTACATTTCATCAAAATGTGCAATGCGATAATTTCCTACATCATCTTAATTTGGTTCCTGGCTGGAGAATATTTTGTTTGGAGTTTGTATATCTTCCCTTTCTCCACATGGATTTTTACTTTGTGTTGTAGTTTCCTACAGCATTGCAGAGACAGATCATTACATAAATTGGCAATCTTTCAAACTGTGCATGAGAGTGTATGCCTGCATCCTGGGATGGAGCTGCTACTCACGTTTTAGTAGTCTATCTCACCTCCATTGTGTACCTGGGTAGTCTGTGGCTCATCTGATAGCCTAAATAGGATAAAATGGGGATTAGATGGATGCACAAATGATGAATTGTCATGAATCTGATACCTATTTTTCAAAGTTTATAAAAATTATCTTTTTTTCTTAATCTCCATAAATTTAATACTTACTTTGCAGCTTCACAATTCCTATTTCACATTTCTTGACTTCAAAGCAAAATCCAAATATCAATTTATTTGAATTTGTAGACCAGGGTAGGCCACTGATCACAGCTGGCCAGTTTCAGTCTATGATTCCAAAACAGTGTTGAAACAGTACCAAAAACTTTTTGACATTCTCAGACAAATGCACCAAACGTTACTTACACTGCACATTATGTCCTTAAAACTGCACCCATGCATATTCCTGACTCTGATATTGCCAGCAACATGTTAATTTAGCTATTTCTTCACAGTGGAACATTTCAGAATTGTTATACATTTTATATTGAAAATACTGATAGCTTACAGATTTCCTGTTATCCTGAATTGGATTAAAATGTAATAAAAAATGAATGAATGAATTGTGAAAATGTTTTTAACATCCTACCAAATGAATACTACATTCTCTACCTATGGCAAATATAAAAATATCTGAACATCCATACCGCTCAACTGTCCACAGTTCTGAAGAATGTCACTAATTTTGCTCCATATTTTTGACTTGTCTCTTAAAAGTTTTGATTATATGGAAAATCACAGAGTGCAGTCAGCCAATAATGCCAGACCTAGTGTGTCATGCTTCTTGTTGTTCAGAAAATGTAAGTTCATGCAAAACCTTTTATCCTACTAGCCTGTTGAGGGAATTAGAGTAATATTTAAAAATGTCTCCAAATTAGGATGTTTTATCTTTTAACTTTGTCCGGAATTCTAGATCAAAGAAGTTGAGAAGTATGACTTTTGCAGACCCTCACGGAAATGAAGTCATCCTGAACTGTTATTTTCCACAGAGCTGTAAGTACCACTTTAAAGACTGCATTTCATTTAAGTTTGCTGTTTTTATCAGTTTTGCCATAAAATGACACATTTTTTTTATCTCCCTTGTAAATCAATTTATACTGATTCCTCAAAAACTGACAGATGAGTGTATCTGCAGCTGCTATGGAATTAAACGGAATATTCACAAAGTCAAAGCTAAGCTGATTAATGTAAAAAGTTTGAAAGTCAAAATATTGTAAAAAAACAAAAACATATTTTTCAAGGGGTCAAGCCCCCCTACATCTCCTGTTAGTTTTATGTATATACCAATTCCTAGATTGCAGAATAGTGGGGAAAGGGTAAATTCCCAATCTTCACTATACCATGATGTTTGCATAAATAATGTCAGCATTCTGCAATCATATGACTATTCAGTTGCTTGTGCCAACATTACAGATGTTCAATATTCCAAATGTTTGACCCAGGGGTTGTTTCCTATATACTATTCACCATTACACAGCCTCGCCTCACTCAAGCGCTTGTGCACAGGCACGCGTGCACACACACACACACACACACACACACACACACACACACACACACACACACACACACACACACACACACACACACTCACTCACACATCTACATCTTGTATTGTCTAAAGTAATGGAATCTTCTGTGAATGAAAATCCCACACTAATATCACCTGTCAATCAAGGGTGGCCTTAAGCTGACTGAATACCTAGGCAAAATGGCACCATGGCACCCACCATTGCCCATGCCACCCCCCCACATGCAAACACATACCACCTGACACCTACTCATGCTGGGTTGCCTACACCATCTACATTACCGTTTGCTTCCTTTTCCTCACAGTTTGTCTAACTCTTCATTTTTTCCTGCAATAATAAGTTCATTTAATGCATTTTAAGTAGGCAAGACTGGTCTCTAATAACTAATTTCCAGATACTTTTCTGAGGTAAATGTTAAATGTTTATTAACATGCATTATATCCAGTAATGGCCTGAATAAAATTCATGATTAAGGGAATAAATTCCATCTTACTCTTCAACTTCATTTTGTTCCGAGTCCTTTTAACACACCCTAAATGGCCAGCGATACACTGTATTAACTGCAGTGCAAAATAACTGCATTGAACTGGTGGGTCTGGAAGCTGCAAGGACGCCAGAAGCACTGCGGGTTCTAGATAGTCTGAAGTACAGTTTACAATTTTGTTTTCAGCAACTTCTTCATCCAATGATAGTCTGAACAATGATCATGATTAAGGGAAGAAATTCAGTATTGCTCTTCAGCTTTGGTTTTCCCTGAATCCTTCCAACATGCTGTGATCAAGACTACACTGCAATAACCCTGAATCCATCCAGCACATATGAACTGAACAAGACAACACTGTAATGACTAAATAAAGCTGTGTGTCTAGGGACCACTGGGCACCAGAATGTATGAGGTTATATATGCTCTAAGGTGCATTGTAGACCTTTTTTCCAGATTCAACAGTGGCCTGAAAAAAACTCATACATAAGGAAAGAAAATCAATCTTTTTTTTAATTATAAGGAAGAATGAGTTATATCCAAGGATTAAGGCTCAATGTTGACCAAGTAGCAATGTACAATAAATACATAGCTCTCAACATTCCAACTTCAAAATGAGGAACACCAGCGCTTATGATGTGGAACAAATGGGCAAAATGTGGAACACATACTAACAGCTTACTAACAAGTTCAACTAGGATGGTTAAAATATGCTGGTTTTACTTATAAAAAAGATATTTTAATGAATTAACAGGATTAATTTCTATTTACCATGGCTATCAGCTAAAAGATTCTTAACACATAATGTGTGTCAGACCCTTTCAATGTGGAACGTTGAGGAACATAAACTTTTTAGGACCCCAAATGAGGTATGTTCCTCATAATGAGGTACACTTGAGAGGTATGAATAAATATGGAAGACAAATACTTGTGATGATACATAAATCATATCTGAAAATAGTTACCTGCCTCTTATATCACATTAGAAAAGGTAATCACTATCTGTGTATCCCTGTCTGGTGTTATTTTGGGGTGAAAATTAAGGGGTAAATTACCAAAATTATATTCAAGTCAAAAAAAAAAAAAATATATATATATATATATATATATATATATATATATATATATATATATATATATATATATATATATATATCATGGCTCTTCACCCATAGTCATAAAAGACAACCACCTTCTGTGTACCCCTCTGCTGACACACTTGAACAAAACTGAAAATACAAATAAAAACATATTTATCAGACATATATAAATACAATGTTTCTTTCCCCTTCCTACAAAAGATAGCCACAGGACACCTGTATATGGTCAGATATTTGATTGTGAGGAAAATGAAAAAAAAAATAATTACAGGAATGATTCCAACCTACTGCTCCTGTTAAAGCTTATCAGTCCTCTTTGCACCCCATGTGATGTTTGTGAGGAAATGTAACCAGTAATGGCCATAATGTCCCCTGCTGAGTACAAGATAGTGACCTCTGAAGTTTGGTAGGACAGTTAAAGAAATAATGACATAATCCCCAGCTCTCTACACAAGCTACAAGCCTTCTATGTATACCTCTACGCAGGACTGGTTATGGGCTAGATGGTGTACAGGGCAGATGCCACTACTATGACTCTTTCAAAATCCACTTATAAGGCCTTGGTGTGGAGGGGTACCCTGCAGTCCCCTAGAAGCTCTGAACATCTAGGCATTTTGTGATGCAGTTCATCCCTTTGAGAAAAGACTGTAAACTGAGCAAGTGACAGGAAAATCAGTTACTTTCATCCAGATAACCACCACCAAGCAGGGACAAATCCAAAAATAATTAGGGACACTTTTTGAAATATTACTGCTATTAACATGAAGAGTTTGCAGATGGAGATAATGTGAAATAACATGGATATTCTGAATCAAAAGAAGTCCATAAAACTAATTACTGTCATTATTTATTGGGTGTAATCCACCACCTTTTCTCTAAGATTACCAGTTTAAGTAGATGATTAGGAGGAACAAAGCAAAATTTTGAGCTAAAATCAGTGACAAATATATGATATGCCCAACCCCATTCAGCAATTATAACCATGAGGTCTGTTGTCACGCTTTACTTTTGCTAGCCCAGTTCAAACATATATGTTGCCACATATAATATTCCAAAGTGTACCACAGAAATGACAGATCCATAAATATTTTATCTGGCTGATCACTTCCAGCATTAGGGAAAAATAATAATACTTACATCACTACTTTACTAAACCTTCACTCTGAATTTAAGTACCTTAACTTTTTTCTTCTGTTACATTTACTATCTAACCACAGTGATCACAACTAACATGACTCCCGTCACTCAGCTATCTACTCCTACCTCTCATATAGTCATACCCCAGATTTCTAGCTGCTCTTTCCTTGACATACCTCTCTACAAAGCTACATACCATGCTTCTCCTAAATATTACTGCATCCCCATTCTTCCTGTTTCATCACCTTGCACCTTACCATACATCACTCAGTCTAGTACACATTTTCCACTATATGTTCAACCTCTAACCATTCAAATCACCCTATTTCACTCCTAATCACTTCCAGTATATACAAAGACTAACCCAGTCTTTACTTCAAATTCAAATGACAAAACCCTCCCACTTACCACATCAAAATATAACTTGCTGGTACAGTTAAACCAAGGCCAGCTTAACAAACATATCCATTTTTCTCTCCCTTACCACTCTGGATATTCATCCTGACCCCAGCCCCTGCTCCCATTCTGACTTCCCAGTAGCCTCTAAAACTTATCCTAAGCCAACCTTCCTACTCAGCTCACCCATCTTCTGTCAAAACAAGGACCACACCACCATCGCTAATACTATCAAAATTCAACCCACCTATCTCAAACTTACTGAAATAGCTTAAAATAATTACTTTAAATACTAGTAGCATCTATAATCACATTTCAAAATGCCATGCTTGGATCTCCCACAATATACCAGATTATTTTTGTCATAACTGAAACATGGATACCCCCTCCCATAGTTGACTCTAAAATATCACTTCCTGGTTATAATATCATCAGGGCTGATAGAACTCAAAAAAAAAGGGCAGTGGAGTAGCATTACTATACCCTGACTATAAAATAAATGCAGAAATCTGTTCCCTTAGGCTCAGATTCGAAATACTGGCACTCCAAAGCACTGTAGTAAAAACACTTCTTTATTTGAACAAAAATTTTTAGACTTAAGTTAAGCGCTTTCATCTAAAACACTTAGACTTCCTCAGAACCAAGTCTCCTCTTGTCCTTTGAGTTTATATACATACATTTCCTGTTACACAATTAATTAATCAATTAAACAATTAAACATAAAATTGTACATATATTTAAAGTGCCAGTGTGCCTTTTGTGCATTTTGTTAAAATAATCCTTTAAAATTGATAGACTTTACTTATTGTACATTTCCTTAACAAATACATATAATCATTTACTTTATCCCATTGTACATAAGCATAAACTGATGATTATAAAAAAGTGTAAAATACAAAGTCTCTCTTTACATAACCCTAGTGTTCCAGTCTACACCATATTTGCCAGGATTGGTTTTATTGATATATGGTCATTCAATCCAGGCAATTAAATATATGTACAATTTTGTGTTTAATTGTTTAATTGATTAATTAATTGTGTAACAGGAAATGTATGTATATAAACTCAAAGGACAAGAGGAGACTTGGTTCTGAGGAAGTCTAAGTGTTTTAGATGAAAGCGCTTAACTTAAGTCTAAAAATTTTTGTTCAAATAAAGAAGTGTTTTTACTACAGTGCTTTGGAGTGCCAGTATTTCGAATCTGAGCCTAAGGGAACAGATTTCTGCATTTATTTTATCGAGTTGACTGTACCTTATTTACCGTGTTTTTTGAGATACCCTGACTATCACAAAATCCTACCCTACAATAAATCTATTCCCAAATTCCACAATGCTGAACTCCTTATCACCCATCTTAAACTAAATAACCATAAGAAACTATTTATTATAGTACTCTATATTCTCCCAGGTAACAGTACTACAACCATAGAAAACATCCTAAACTGGATCTCACATAGAGTTTCTAGTGAAAAAATAATCCTAGGTGATGTTAATTTCAGTTGGCAGATTATCTCCACAAACTATCCATCAACTAGCCCTAGCCTGTTTGGATTGACTCAACTCAACTCATTTTGTCCCCCACACATTATAACTATCTCAGAAACAGTGGCTCAAGTCTTGACTCAATATTGTTGCCCAATTAGTACGTTTGATCACCTCCATGTATATATAAACAGACTCAGTACCCATCATGTCAGACATCACTTACTTATAACTTCCTGTAATCTCATTAATTTAATCCTGATACATTTGACAGAATTCTAAACTCTGTTAACTGGTCTATCCAGAAAAAAAAATTCCACTCAACAAAGCTGTGCACAAATTTTCTTGGAAACCCTCAACAGTCTGGCTCCAACTAGAACAAAATGAGTAAAGAATAACCATACTCCTTGGTTATCCACTCAAAGCAGGCACCTAATGTATGAAAGAGATACAGCTTGGAAAGAATAGTTAAAATGCAGATCTCACCAAAACCTACAACACTTAAAAAAAGTGTGTAACTGTATTAAAACACAGATTATCACAGACAAGAAAATCTACTTCAGTAACCCCTTACCAAATCAGTATTCCAACCCTAAAAAATTCTGGTCTTCCATTAATAACACACTCCACCCTGGAACATCCACCACTGCTAATCCTGTCCCAAATAACACTCCCTCCAAAATAATTACTCAGTTTAATACATTTTTTTAAAAAGTATTAAAGCCCTTTCTGAAGATCTTCCTCCCAAAAATCCCAGCATGCCCTTTTATCAGATGGCAGACACTCCCTATTTTACCCTAAAGCCCATCACAACTTCCTACATCAAGTATCCTCTTCTTTAAACTGAAATGCTCTTCTCCTTTAGTAGATAATCTCACAGCAGAATACCAGTTCCATAGCCTATCCTGTGTCTCTTCTAATAAACAGATCTATCAAGGAATCATACATTCATTTTCCATGTAAAAATTATTCATACCCCCTTCATAAATGAGGAACCTCATGTTGTATAATTCATTTTAGACCTATCGTCATATTATCCCCTTTGCCAAAAATTCTGTAGAAGTGCATTCACTAGTAAATTCTTCTACATATTCTTCAGGAAAAGCTCCTGACCCCCACACAGCATGGTTTTATACCTGCCCATAGCACTACCACAGCCTTATTAACTTTCACAGATACTATTAACAAATTCAGAGATGAAGGCAAACTTATTTCCTATGCATCCCATGTTCTCTCTAAAGCTTTTGATCTAGTCTGGCACCAAAGACTCCTCTACCAACTGTCTTCCCTCGGGCTGTCACAACACACACTACTACTTAAATGATAGATACCAGTCTCTTAAGTGGCTATCCACTTTTTCTCCTTTCTTCCCTGCCACTACTGGTGTGCCACAGGGCTCCATTTTCAGCCCTATACTCTTTAATATATACACTAACAATTTACATAAATCCTGGCAATCTTCCCTCATACAATACATTGATTATTCTACCCTAATATGTATTTCTGACAACCTAATACATCTCAGAGAATTACTCAAGAAGCCTTTAACTCTGTTGAAATTTGGCTACAGGATAATCACCTCTACTAAATTCCCCCCAAAATAAATGACTTCACTTTTTTTCCAAAATCCCTTTGCCTTAAAAAAATAAATAAATAAAAGTCCTTCTTTAAATAATATCATGATTGCAGTTACCCTGCATGCAAAATTAACTGGCATGACAATCAACGACAATCTTAAATTTGATTTACATATCAACAACAGCATCAAGAAAACCCTTCAAAAACTAAGCATCTTACACAGAGTAAAGAAGTTCCTAACAGACTCTGCCAAGGTAACTCTAGCTGCCACTTATCTGACACCATCTTCCCTATATGAAACCCCTCTCATGTAACCAACCTACAAGCCTCACTTATTTCTAAACTTGAACAGTGCTATGACAAAGTCACCAGATTTGCTTGCATCACACTTTACTGGACCCACCACTGTTTAGTACTAAAAACAATTAACTAACTTGAGATTCCTCATCAGTTACCTCATACTCAGCTCATTTTAACCCATAACATGATCCATACCCCAGCCTGCCCAGCAATTAGACCTCTACTGCAATACTATCTTCCAAATCATCCTGTTTGGTCAAATAATTAACAACTGCTTACCTTCTATGAACCACAAAGGGATATATTGGGGTCAGTCTCTATCCCAATACTGTAGCTAGAACTTGGAATGAAATTCTTATATCAGTCAGGTGTATTATATACTTTCAGCTTTACAAGCCATTACTAAAAGACTTCCTCTTTGCCTCCTGGCTTTGTTCCTGCTCCTCATCTGGGACATAGCTCTCTAACACCCTTCATCACCTTTCTTATACCGCTCTTTAAAACACAAAAATCACTTAACCTGCTTATACCCTTCTAATAACTCACTTTATTGTACTTCTTAAACTACTATACATACTTCTAATTAGCACAAGCAAATTACTATTCCATCAGTACTTCACTGTTAATGCTCAGACTTGCTTATCTCCTCTAATACCTCACTCTATTGCATTTCTTAAATACTCCTACCTATCATATGCAGCACTCTTCTACCTGTAAAGTCTAGTACAAGGCTTGTAAATTTAATGTTTGTGAGCATCAATACACATTTTATTATGCTGATTATTATGCTAGGTACTCTCTGAATCTGCATTGTAAAATGTGTTTTTGTAAATATTACATGAATTCTGATACCTTGGAGCTTTTCTCCCTTGGTCTCTGCGGAAAAAGACTTTCCCAGTAAACAAATGTCAATAAATAAATAAATACTTTTGTCTCACACCATTCCTCTTAGCTGTCTAGAAATCAACTGAACCCCCCCCCCCCCAATTTCCTGAAGATACAGCCAACAAGACATTCAGGCATTATAGTCTGAATTAAAAAGAAAGCATTCCTAACTGTCAACACTGTGGCTTCATGCCTACTGTTTGAATATTGCAAATTTGTCTAACATGACATTGGTTGACTTGAATGGTTGTCAAGAGGAGCACCTCCCCTGGACTGCCCATCAAACTGAGTAGTGGGTGCATTTTATTGGAGCAGGGCACTGCATTTTATACATTTATTTTTAGAGTAACTAAACTTTGTATTGTTTTGCTTTAAAGATAAATAAATTGTAAAGAGTGGCCCTCCAAGCATAGCACCCAAGGGAGTTGCCTATTTGACGTATGATTAAGGCTGACCCTGCTGTCAAAATGTCAATGCAATCTGCATTGCATGTACACTGATGCAGTGGATGTGTCTGTGCAATTTCTACTGAAAATGTTAAAAAGGGCATTCACAATGAGTTTTAGCAGGGCTCATTAAGAAAGAAAATGAAAAAGAAAAAAAAGGAAAGAAGGAAGGATTGATTTAAGTCTAAGGTAGACATCTTCAGGAGGTTTCATGCCTTGGAATTCAAAAAGGGTTACTGTGAGCATTAAGCCTTAACCTGAGTGGGCAACTACATACAACCAGCCTTTATGATTCAGAGAAAGACCCACCACAGTGGTTTTCCATGGTCAGTAGAATCACTACTGTTTACCATCCCAGTGGCTATTCTAAATTATAATGGACAGTGGTGTCACCTTCGATAACCATATCGCCAAAATAGTTAGAAAATCCTTCCATGTGGCACATCTCATCACTAAGGCCTTTTCATCCAGAAAAAAGGAGGTCATTGTCCCACTGTACTCATCCCTCATTAGACTTATTATAGAATACAACACCCTGTTTGGTATTTACCTCTCAAGACATCTGCAACAACTGGAAAGGCCGCAGAAATACCTCACTAAAAGAATCACAGGTCTAAAGAAGATGCCCTATGCTGACCATCTACAAAAACTCCACCTATACTCTGTTGCATATCATCTACTCAGAGGTGATCTCTGCTTAATATACAAGGCCATGTCAAACCCAGAGCTGTTGGACATGCTACACTTAAAGAAATCCCAGTCCCTTAGAGACACACGCTCCAGGGATCTAAACCTTGTCATCATAATGAATAAAACATGCTGGAGGGATAGGTTCCTGACCCAGAGACTCACCAGACTCTGGAATAGACTGCCCATGCATGTCAAACAGAGCACCTCTTTGGCCCTCTTCAAAAGGAACCTTGATGATTTGATGGGAGATAGGAAATTCACCCTGGGATCACGTCAGTCGCCCTGTTAGAGAGGGGTCCAGGGAAGCAAATACTGTGGGAAGAAATAGCCAGGGAATTGTTATGGCTAGGCTTGTATAGGCCCTAGGACTGATAGCCGAGTACCAACCTATGAACCTATTCAAGGGTAGCATATAATAATAGTTAGTCATGTGCTCTCTGTTAGAAATGTCTGCAGGAAGGGATTTCAACAGAGTAAATTAACATGGACAGCAGTGATAATTAACATAGGCAAAATGCTGATTTTCCCCCTTTATACTCAATGGGTGAAACTATGTTGCAGGTAAGGCTAAGGAGGATCAACAGAGATGTAATTGTATGTATGTCTGTCAGCTTAAGTGTGTGCATGTGAATAAGTAAGTACATCTATAAGTTTGTTTGCGTAAGGGGAGGGTGTGTCATGTTGACTGAATTTCTTTATGTTTAGAGATGTGTGTGTGTGTGCGTATGTGTGTGTGTGTGTGTGTGTGTGTGTGTGTGTGTGTGTGTGTGTGTGTGTGTGTGTGCGTGTGTGTGTGCATGTGCGTGTGTGTGCGTGTGTGTGCGTGCATATGTGCGTGTGTGCGCATGTGCATGTGTGCACATGTGTGTTTGTGCATGTGTGTGTGTGTGTGTGTGTGTGTGTGTGTGTGTGTGTGTGTGTGTGTGTGTGTTTTACTGCATGAGTACAGGAGTGTAATGAAAGGGGATTCCTCTTACAATACAACACAATACATAGGTACCAGTGGTAATTATCACCGAAAAGTGATGTTTAGCACTGGTGATAAATATGTGCAACTCAGAGACATGTATATTCGCTAATTGTGAGGTCTTCCTCATTTTAGATTAACAATCACTGGACAGCATTTTATGAGACTACATATACTGCACCTATCTGTTTACACAGTTGCAGCCCTTGTTTCTGAATTATAGAGATGCTTTTATGATCTCAGCGCTATGAACTGTCATACTAATTATGAGATTGACTCATTAAAACATTCTAGCGAGTAAAGACCAGAAAAATCTAAATGTGTGGAGTATTAACTGTCATAGTTATCTGTGCATTGAGACTGAACTTATTAAGCAATGATTAGGTGATGCTGAGGAACACCAACCCGAGACTTAGATTTCCTTCTTTTTTTTTTCTTTTTCTTTACTTTCTTTCTTTCTTATGATTGGACAGATAACCTCTCACAAGTATCTTTTCTGGACATGATTTCAAAGTAGCGCACCTTAGGCAATGTAATGCAGCGGCATCAAATTATGAGATAAAAATAACTCAATTATTGAATAAATCTAAATACTAGAGGGAATTATTAAGGCATACAATGTAATGAGCCTAACAAACATGATAAGGAGCAATAATCAAAGACTATGGGACATATGTATATTCCCGAGGAACATGTAGGAAATTATGTATAATCTAGTATTAAGCATACAAAACATTTTCCTGTTGCCTTCACAAACCATTACAATTGGCTAAGAAACCTTCTTCCTAAAGATCATCACCAAACTCTTGAAAAACAGCTCTAGTCCCATTCCTGTACAGCTTGCAATGTCATGCCTTTCTGCTCATATTGTATGTGGAGCCCAGGCAGTACATATTTCTGAGACTATTTGACACAGATAGATTTACACATATTGGTTCTCAGTTAATGTCAAAGACATTGAGAAACAAATATTTAAAAGTCTAAGGGAAGTGTAGAACTTGTTGGGTTCCCATACTGCAAAAATGGTAGCAATTCTTAGTAAAATTGGAGCCTTGGTAATTGGTATGGAAAGATAAGATAAGATAAGAGAAAAAATAAAATGAAATAAGTATGCTATGGTAGGTGGCTCTGAAGCAAATAATCTAATGATTCAATCCATCAAATTAGTAGCTTAGGAAACAATCATGGTAGCAGTTCGAGCATCTGGAGTCAAGTAATGTCTGTGACTTTTGAAGTAGGACATGAGGTCAGTTGTTACTCTAAAATTTAAAAAATTGTGTTAGCCTCAGTGAAATGCCATTTTTACCATAAGATCTATTCAATAATATAAGCCTCAAATCCTTTGTTCCTGCTGTATGAGCTACTAATTGTTTTATAGAACACCCGTGATAGACATTCATAAAATCAGATAACAGCACTTTTTGGAGGTTAGCAACACTGATAAACCACATGAAATTTTTGTTAGCTTCTTCTCTTTTG